>NC_088801.1:72783253-72938127 GCF_011386835.1 Chrysemys picta bellii | reverse complement strand
CGGGTTCTGAAGCTTAGCGAGGGGATGAGCCGAAGAGTCAGGGAAGGAGCAGAGCCTCCAGCCGCAGCAGCTCTGTTCCTCCCCTGACTCTTCGGCTCTGTTTAAGAGCCGAGCTGCCCTAGTGCTACCGGCTTCAGGCATCCCCCATGCCTCCGGACCCTGCGCCCCCGGCCGGGCACTTCCCCTCCCGGGCTCCGGCGGCGCAGGGTCCGGAGGTATGGGGGCTGCCCTCCAAAGCCCGTAGCGCTCGGTTCTTAAACAGAGCCGAAGAGTCAGGGGAGGAGCAGAGCCGCCATTTTCCCAGACATGTTCGGCTTTTTGGCAATTCCCCCCGGATGGGGGTTTGAGTGCCGAAAAGCCGGACATGTCCGGGAAAAAGAGGATGTATGGTAACCCTAATACAAGCTGAACCCCCAGGAGACACCACTCAGATTGTGCAGAAGTTAAAATAGCATCATGCATGTGCATTGGGCTCAGATTCCCTGCAGTGGGGGCTGAATACATACATGGACCCTGCTGGGATTCTTACACATGACTGCTCCTCAGTGAGGCCTACATGCACCGCTAGCTTTCTAGAGCGTGGCTCTCGGGGGGTGGGGGGGGAATTGCTTGTCTAAACCTCCCTCCCACTGCAGTACTGGTGGAGCAGAAACAGTGTTAAGGCTCCATGCTGTTACTGTCGCTTTGAGCACTCTGACCCCCCATCCTGCTCGGAGCAGGTGTAGAGAACCTGGTACCGAAGGCTGGCAGCACCTTGTCCACAGCCACTCTCACTGTAGGCAGTGGCAGGACTGAGCTGGCAATAGTAAATCAAGAATCCTAGTGTAGACAAGGCCACACTGGCTATAGCAGTGTGAGAATTATCTGGCATATTGCTCTGGCGATTTAGAGGGATGGATACTTGGTCAACCAAAGCCACACAACTGACTTTTTTGGAGCACGGTTTCTTAGTACAACTTTTAGACGGAAAGTGTTTCATGTAGGTGTCAACTTGAATGACTGCAAGGCTTTAAACAGAGGAGGAAGCTCACTGGAGTAGGCCACACTGAAACTGCCCATTTCCCCCCCCCCCCCCCCCCCCCCCCCCCCCCCCCCCAGCAGGGCTGGTGCAAGGATGTTTTGCGCCCTAGGCGAAACTTCCACCTTGCGCCCTCCCCCCTCCCCGAGCCCTGCAGCAGCTCCCCGCCCCGAGGCGCCCCCCCCCACTGCAGCTCCCCACCCCCCCTCTGCCCTGAGGCGCCCCCCCCGTGGCAGCTCCCGCCCCGCCCGGGGAGCCGTGCGGCAGCTCCCCAGCCCAGCTCACCTCTGCTCCGCCTCCTCCCCGAGCACGCCATCGCTGCTCCACTTCTTCCGCCTCCCAGGCTTGCGGCGCCAATCAGCTGTTTGGCGCCGCAAGCCTGGGAGGGAGAGAAGCAGAGCGGGGCGGCGTGCTCAGGGGAGGAGGCGGAGCAGAGGTGAGCTGGGGCGGGGAGTTCCCCTGTGTGCCGCCGCCCCCCCTTACTTGCTGCAGGCGGCCCTCCCCGCGTACCCCCTGCCCCAGCTCCCTCCGCCTAAATGCCGATGACGACTGGGGGCTAAAGATCTGGCCGCTGCAGTCGCCGCCGAAGAAAATGCCGCCCCCCAAATGCTAGTGCCCTAGGCGACCGCCTAGGTCGCCTAATAGGTTACACCGGCCCTGCCTACCAGAGCCCAAATGCTCACTGGCAGGAACTTAGGCCTGGTCCCCACTAATCCCCCACTTTGGACTAAGGTATGCAAATTCAGCTACGTTAATAACGTAGCTGAATTCGAAGTACCTTAGTCCGAACTTACCGCGGGTCCAGACGCGGCAGGCAGGCTCCCCCGTCGATGCCGAGCTGGAGTACCGGCGTCGACGGCGAGCACTTCCGGGATCGATCCCAGAACATCGATTTCCTGCCGCCGGACCCTCCGGTAAGTGTAGACGTACCCTTAGAACTGTAGTCACTACTTGGGTCTCTAGCAGTTCCATATTGCTGCTGCTGCTAGCAGAGTTCTGAATCGCTACTGATAGCGGTAGCTAGGGTGACCAGATAGCAACTGTGAAAAAACGGCACAGGGGGTGGGGGGTAATAGGCGTCTATATAAGAAAAAGTCCCCAAAAATGGGACTGTCCCTGTAAAAACGGCACATCTGATCACCCTAGTGGTAGCCAGTCACTGATCACCTTTGGAAAAGAATCTTTCCAATCTTGTAGGAGTGATCCAAGTCTGGCCGCAACATTTCTTTAAACTATGATCCATCCAGAGGAAGAGCAGCTTGAGAGGAGTAGAAAATAAGAGGACAGAGGGAGGAAAAAATAGGAAGATGCCTATACAAAACTGAGGATGTCTGAAAGAGAGGGAAAAGGAGTAATAGCCCAAGCACACTTGGATGAGTGTCCAATTTAGCTCTTGTAGCATGTTACAAGCTGAAGTGGCAAGATAAAACTGCAGAAGGGAAATCAGACACTAATGCGTGTTGCTGAACCAGATAGTACTGCTTGGGGATTTTTTGCTGTAGACTTTGCCTGCTATAAGTGCTTTAGATCACTGTTGAGGAGGAGGGGGAGTTCATGAAAATAAATGAACATTATTTTAAAATCCAACTAGCCCTTCTATGTAAATGAGAGGAGTTCTCATCCCTGTGTTGGACTTGCCATCTTTCCTCAGGGGTTAACAAACACAGTTCAGTTGTTATGATATTGGGGAATGGGCTAAATTATCTACTGGGACTACCTGGGAAGCAGAGGAGCCCATCAGGCCCTATAGGCTTAGGTTGACTTCCATATTGGGGCGGGGAGTCAGTCCAGTCAAGCCAACTTGTGTGGGCAAATTCCACACCTGCCCAAGGCTTGCAGTTTGGGGGGCAATGCCCTCTGCCCCCCAAACTATGCCCAGGGTTATGTGGTAAATTTTCATTAGTATGAAATTCTGCACTATGCTCCCTGCCTGCCTACTGGCAGGCAAGTGGGTTTGCCACTGCCTGTGTAGTATGTTGGTACAACATGTAAACTCTTTTGGAGCAAGAACTGGGTGGAATGCCTGGGCTACGTGTTTCTGTATCATATCCCTTTAAGTGTTGGAAGTGAGATCAGAGGGTGCAGCTCTGGAGGGCAAAGGTGTGGTTGGCCCAGAGTTGGGAGCTCCTAGAACACTCCAGCAGTGGGGCTTGTGCAAGCTCTGTGGTGGAGTCCATTAAGGTTTAATAAAACACTCTGGTTTCAAGTAGCGCCCTGGGCTGGTAGTGTAACAGTCTTCTCCCCAGGAAGAGGAGCAGCACACTGGTTGTTAGGGCTACTTCAACCCAGAGATAAAATATGTATTGATTTAAATAGGAGCTGGGTTGGGCTATGCATCATCAGTGATGGTGAACCTCAAGCCTGGCTGCCCATCTGAATCTTGATCAAGCTGTAAATCATAGAACTGGAAGGACCTCGAGAGGTCATCTAGTCCAGTCCCCTGCACTCAAGGCAGGACTAAGTATTATCTAGACCATCCTGGACAGATGTTTGTCTAACCTGCTTGTAGCATTGTGGACTCACCCCTGCAGCGCCTCCTGCTGGTTTCTTCCAGGAATTAGCTCTCCAGCCGCCGGTGCGCCCTCTGCAGGCCAGTGTCCTGCTGCCTCTTGGCCCCCCAGGTCCCTCCCAGGACCCGGTGCCCCTTTATCTGGGGTGCTGCCCCCTGGCAGTAAGCCCTTTCTTTTTGGGTCTCCCCTCCCCAGGGAATCCCCACCCACTCTCCCCACCATTCAGGCAGGCGAGGATTGCCAAAGCATTAAGGTGCTCTAGCTATGCGTGTCTTGCCTGTTAGATGTCTTGGGTGAGGAGACCCTACATCACACAGGAATACTCCTTGTGCTTGGCAATCAACAGTAGCAAGTACCAGGTTACTGGCATGAAGCAGATTGAATCAGGTTGAAATCTGCCCTTAAGTTCTTTCCTTCATGAGTGCTTAGAACCTCGGCATTGCAGAACCTGCATGGACTCCTCAGGTTAGTAGTAACATGCAGTGATCCATCACTAAATGTGCTAGGGGTATTTCAGCTTTCAGTTTTCATCCTTCTGTGTCCATTCAGCTGTTTCTGAGTATTAGCCATTCCTCAGATAACTTTCTTAAGAACATAGAGCTTGACGTACATGAGGAAATAGTATTCCTGTTTATACAAGGGGAAACTTGGGCATGGCAGCTAACCTCTGCTTCCCCAGGTGGTCTCTAATTTGAATGTACAGCTTCTGAAGTCTTACCGCATTTGAAAATCTAGCCTGAATAGGTCTCGCTGATTTTAACTGGCTTTCTAGGTGCTCAAGGCTTTGGAAACCATGTCCAGTGTTTTGGATTTTAGGATCCCAAAATTAGAGGCCACTTGGGCAAGTTCGCTGCCAAGGTTTTAAAAGCCAAGAACAAAATTATTACCTCTAATTATTAAATACATTGGGATTGGCTAGTTTCCTAGGGTTGGGAGGTGATACTGCAGAAAGCACTGTCCTGTGGAGGCCAGAGTTGAGTTGCTGGAGGTACCTTTTAAGATTTACTTGTCTGCCCTCTCAGTCTGACAAATCCACCCAACACTTATCATATCTGGTTTCTGATTGTCCCCTGGGACAAGCAGCCATGCTAGGAGGCTAAAGGAAACATCTGAGTTGAGATGGCTGAGACTGAGCAGAGGCTGGGGTGGTAGCATGGGTAGCCTCAAGTCTGTCTGACAACTACAAGGAGGTGCTCGGGAAATTGGAAGGGACTTATTCAGTGTGTGTGGCAGGGAGAGGGAGGGAGGTGTCCTGCTGTATGGGTGGACGAGAGAGGCTGTAGACGAGCTTACTGTTGCAAAAGAGGTAAGACTGCAAACATCAGTTTGTGCCTACCAGTTTAATGCTGCACTTGAATGGTTAGTGCTTAGAAAGTGGAACTTGTTCACATCTATTTATCACACGGATTCCTGTATGAAAGTACCACTGCCCTTCAAGTGGAGCAATGTTTTGATCACATTCTGGAGTGACTTGCCAAATGTTTGTTTATAAATCAGACCTGCAGGAAATGAGCGAGCTTCCGTTTGTGTAAATTGATCGTTCTCAACTTTACATATCACAATCCCGTGTCATAAAACTTGGTAACCCACCTCCCATCTAGCACTGAAGAGGACCTGGATCAGTTCTTGACCCCTGAGATGTTAATACATGATTACATTTAAATAACCATGCTGACTGAAAGTGGTGCCGGGTTACAATTTGGACTAAAACGAGAACTTGAAGCGGTTTGGATCGATGTCCATAGATGTTTTTAGCTTCTAGGCGGCTTCAAATCCAGCCCAAACTGGTAGTGATAGGTGATGCCTATTTGTTTTGCCTCCATTATAGGAACAGTCTGCCAAGTTTAGTCCCTAGGGGACACATGTCCACATGATAAAAGGTAGGTGGCACTAATGACAAAGGTGTCCAGCAGAGAAGAGAAGAGAACTGAGTGGGCATGGAAAAGAGTTTGCTTAGAGTAACGAGGCTTGCACTGATGTGATTGCGTTGGTGAAGCTACATCCATACAACCCCCCTAATGTAGACGCCATATTGGTGCCCGTCACACCAATGACAAAAGTGTAAGCCGTTAACCTGGTGCAGCTCATCTACACTGAAGGCTTGTGCCAGTGAAACTACATGGGTACAAAAATACCTCAAATCAAGCAAAAAGAACAGGAGTACTTGTGGCACCTTAGAGACTAACAAATGCCACAAGTACTCCTGTTCTTTTTGCGGATACAAACTAACACGGCTGCTACTCTGAACAGGGCCGGCTCTGGCTTTTTTGCCACCCCAGGCAAAAAAGCCGCCGGCCGCCCCCTCCCCCCCCCCCACGGGGGGCGGGGGGCGGGAGGGCAGCCGGAGCCCCGGGGGGAGGGCGGCGAGCCCCGGCGGGGGCTCTGCTCTCCCCGCGGCGGCCGGGGGGAGGGGGGCCGGAGCCCTGGGAGGAGGGCGGTGAGCCCCGGCGGGGGCTCCGCTCTGCCCCCGGCGGCCGGTGGGAGGGGGGCCGGAGCCCTGGGAGGAGGGCGGTGAGCCCTGGCGGGGGCTCCGCTCTCCCCCCTACGGCCGGGGGGAGAGTGCCGGGGGGGAGGGCGGCCAGAGCCTTGGGAGGAGGGCGGCAAGCCCCGGCCGGGGCTCCGCTCTCCCCCCGGCGGCCAGAGCGCAGGGGGCAGGGCGGTGAGAGGGCGGCGAGCCCCAGCCAGGGTCGCCGCTCTCCCCCCGGGGGTAGGGCGCCGGGGGGAGGGCGGCGAGCCTGGCCGTGGCCCCGCTCTCCCCGGGGGCCGGAGCGCTGCGCCGCCCCCCTCCAGGTGCCGCCCCAAGCACAAGCTTGGTGGGCTGGTGCCTGGAGCCGGCCCTGACTCTGAATCAAATCAAGCAGGCTCTCCCAGGCACTGAAGAACTTCAGGAGAGTTAGTAAGCTCACACTTATTGTCTGAGCTGTAGCTGGTACATACGTAGATACAAGAATCTACTGTAGTTGATCCTGACAATTTCCTTGACTTGGAACTTGGCTTCCCTTGAACACCTTTTGAAAATAATTATAGGTCCCTAAAATAAAACACCCTATTCTTTGTATGAAGCACTCGGTACGTGAGCAAGTCATGAAAACAAAGCTTACAGGAGCTCTGAAAATGCGCAAGACACAGATCATGCTTCTTAGCCTTTTTTTTAACTGTTTTTTGGTATGGGAATAATAAGCTTCAGCTCTTTGTATCTATCTTGTTTTCTTCCTGTGGAATTCTCAGCAAATAGCCTGGCTTGGAAGCTACACAATTGTAGTCTGTAAAATGAGAATAGGCAAAACAGGAAAATAACTTTGGTAATGAAAAGATCTCTGTTAATGCATTCATGCTATTTATAGCTTTGGTAGTGGGAGCTCTCCTGCAGAGTCTTTCCATAGAAAGATATTAGCTCAAAATTGGGCTTAAAGTCACAAGCAGCTTAAAAGGAATCTTTCTATTTATAGAGTTTCTTGTTTTCACTAGTTGGTGTTACTGTGGAATTTTTCTCCTTGCTGTCATAGTGTCTAATTCTGTACTGCAGGGCAAACTCTGTTCCCATTGTATCTTTCATATTGAAACCAGTATTTTATCAACGTTATGAAACTGAACAAGTTGAAATGGGTGAAGGAAACAATTAGCTGATCATTGACTTCTGTATCAGTTGCCTTTCTTCCTGTAGGGTACGTGAAGGGTGTAATGCCTGTCAGTGTAGCAGAATGGCTTACTATTTCTGTCATGGGGCATGAACTGATATTAAGGCTGCCCATGCATGAAGTAACTTGTTAAAATAATGGTGCCATTGCTTATAGCTGTTGTGTGCTTGTGCAGTGGCATACAAGTTTCTGTAGAGTTGGCAGACTGCCTTCAATAAATGCTAGCAAATCTGTGCTTAGGTAGTCAGTAACCTACTGACCAACCTCCGAAGGACTGAGGCTTGGGTTTGGATCTTAATCAAAGCTCTAGTATCTTGCCTGCTAAACTATGCTAACCTCCCTGGTAATACCCCATGATTTTCCAACAGCCTAGACACCCTGACCTTGGTATAATAAGAAGGTAGAACACTTCTCTGCTCCAGCCATGGCAGACCACTGCATTTCTCAAATCTTGGGGGGGGGCAGCTGGCTAGCCTAGTCAATGTCCTCCAACTTTAAGGGTAAGTCTTTAGGCTAACTCCTCCCCAAAATTGACATCTTCTGGGGTGTGATGGCTTATGTACTCAGCAGTAGAACCCTTAATAGTCCTCTGGGGACTGCACTGGCTGCAGAGGGCTCTTCTCCTAGAGAGTGGAGATTTGTGTTGAAGTAATGAAATGTTTAATTACTAACTGGAAAATCCTGATCTAGAATCTTAAAGCTTCAGTTCAGGTTTGAGGTTCTTAGGGGTCAAGGCTAAGAATCTGCCACTTCACCTGTTGCTAGTGGTGGAGAATTGGGGCTTGTCTAAACAATGAGTTGCTCCGGTTTTGCTTCTGCTGATTTTAAACTTGTGCACACCGATGTGTGGACTTGGCTTTACCAGGACAAGCTTACCGGATGTAACTTACAAGTGCAAGCTAAACAGATAAACTGGTGCAAAACTGTGGGGTCACTATTACATTGGTTAAAACAACTTAACTAAATGTGTATCAATACCAAGTTGAACCAGGTAAGCTATGGGTATTACCAGGCCCTAATGTTGATGAAACCAAACACCCAGCCAAAATGTGGCTTTAATAATCAGGAGTGTTGAGGCAGGCAGGGTTTCTGATGTGGTGGGAATGCACAAAGGGATAATTACTGCAGCATAATACAGACCCTTGACTCGGATGAGCAGGAGGTGTGAGAGGAAAAGGGGGACACGTACCTGGTTAATATGGACTGTGAGGAGACAGCCTCTCATTTCATCACATGTCTAAATGTGCATGGTATTGCCAGCCGCTGGTGTCAGATAAAATATCAGGCCCCCCAAAGTCACAAGTGACTGAAAAATGATTTTCCTGAAAGTGTCTGGGTCAGGGGCGGCCAACCTGAGCCCGAGAAGGAACCATAATTTACCAGTGTACATTGCCAAAAAGCCACAGTAATACGTCAGCAGCCCCCCATCAGTTTCCCCCTCCCCTGCTCCCAGCCCCAGCAACCCTGCTGATCAGCGCTTCCCCCTCCCTCCCCACACCTCCTGATCAGCTGTTTCGTGGTGTACAGGAGGCTCTGGGGGCGAGCAGGGAGGAGCAAGGTCACTGCAGGCTCAGGGGAGGGGGCAGGAAGGGGTGGAGTGGGAGCGGGGCCTGTGGCAGAGCCAGGGGTTGAGCAGTGAGCACCCCTCGGCACATTGGAACGTTGGCGCCTGTAGCTCCAGCCCCGGAGTCGGTGCCTATACAAGGAGCCGCATATTAACTTCTGAAGAGCTGCATGTGGTTCCGGAGCCACAGGTTGGCCACCCCTGGCCTGGGTGGTTTTTTGCCTGCTGGGTTTGAGCAGTTGGGGGCATTTGGGTAACACTTTCTAGGTTCTCCATAACCATGAGGGCTAATAACTTTTACTTAAAGGGAAATCCACAATTCTCCCAATTGCAGAGTTCCAGAAATGCCAAATTTTGGAAGATTTGTGATAAAATCACAAGAGTTTGCAACACTGTGGATAGATATATTGAGTCTGGCTTTTAAAAGGACAAAGTTTTATTTCTAACAGTGAAGCAGGTCCTAAATATCCAGGACAGAAAACAAAATTTCTTTACTCATTGAACAAGAACAGAATGGATCCCCCTTTAAAACTATGCAACACAAGTTCCCTCTCCATATAGATCTAACCACTATCAAACCCCACCCTCTGTAGCAGCCTGTCCAAATCCTTATGGCTGGATAGCTACTCCTTTTTAGGAGAACTGAAGCATTTCAAAGTACATCTTGTACTTGGCAGTCCTGGCTGCCGTCTCTTGTATAGATGCTCATAAATTCTGGTTCTACATACTGAAACAACCAGCCTGGTATTACTTGATATAAATCATCTTGTAAAATAAGACTATTTAAGTTTTTGTACAGTAGTAAGTGTTTGAATGCAACAACATTATGCTCCAAATTATTCAAAGTAAGTGCTTGTTAGTGAGGACTTGAGAAATCAGCTAGAAGATGGAAGAGTGAATCTTTTTACGAGCAGGCCATCGCCATGTATTCCCTAGTGTACACTTGTAGAACTGCAGACACTATAATAAAACTTAATGCAGCTCAGTTGTCAAAATGACAAACTAGCTGATATTCATAACTTGTTAAGAGAGCTCAAATTAAAATAGACCCGAGAACGCTGCACAGGCGAAACACGTCGTGACGTTGATAGAAATTTGACTTGCAAGTAAAGATTAAAGACTTGATATCGGGAAAAATTCCGATACTGGGAATGTGTAAATCATTTGAACTTTGGCTTTTATTGTGATCGGAAATCTCAGCACGCTCTGACAGTGCAGTTGTTTCCATCTCCCTACAAAAATTAAGGGCTAGGAAATCCATGCACTGCAAGGATTGAGGTGTGAACTTCAAGAGTGGCACTTGGGTGGCTTGTAAACTTATAGTACAGCAGCTCCAGTCACTGCCCTCCCTCTAAGCACTATTGCCTGTATTGAAAAGGGCTGTGCTGCAAAGGTTTTAGCACCTTGGGATTGTAGTGAAAATGTGCAGTGTCATATAGTGTGAGATTTTGGTGCCTCACTATCAACTCTGTTTGACATACTTCTAGTCAATGCAACTGATAGGCTGGTTTTATGGCTATGGAATGTTATTAGTCAAGGCAGAAAGTCCATCATCCTAACCTGAGCACGTGAGACCGTGTGGCTATAGTTATACAGTGCATTTTCCTTAACCTTTACCTCATTGCCAACCTCGAGCTTCAGACCACATCATAAATGTTCCAGATGCTGGAGGACGGACAATGTTAGGATACTTTCAAAGTCCTCTAACTGTAAACTTCCCATGGTTAGAAACGCAACTCCAGGCTTAAAACACTGTTTTGGTGTAATTTAATAAAACGGCAGTTGGGTTTAACCAGTTTAGAATTTGTGTCCTTTTTGATCGCCTTAGCACAGCAAATAGCAAAAGACTGCTGCTAGGCAACACCTCAGTGTGTGACTTGACAATACTCCATTTCCCCCCCTTCCTTCAGTCTCCACAACACTTTAGGCCCATTTGGGTAACTTCTGACTCAAAGATCCCCTCTGGGATTGTAGAGCAAGAGCCATTGGGAGATGGCAGAGCAGGACAAAAAGGGTACAGCAAACCCTGCTCATCAGTAGAAGACTTGAGTGCTCCCAATGTGGTTTGGCCCAAACAGCGTCTAAATTCAAGGCACCCCCTTGTGTATAGTAGACAGCTGAGGATCAATTCACTAAATCAGATAAATGAGAAGGGTTGTTGGGAAGAATCAGCTGGGAATCTGAACAAATGGATGTGGGAAGACACTTCCAGGAACTCTGTCATCTGAGCATGTGTATGTTTTATACTAGGCTCAGCCAAGCAGTGCTCATTATGCTATAATAGTAACGCCAAAAATAAGCACACTTTCTTGTGGGCATGGGGGAAAAAATCACTTTTCAAGAAGCCTTCTAGATTAATTGGTGGCGGATTTCTCTATAATAGACTGTGGTGAACTGCTGGCTTAAGATCTAGGATGAAACCAGCAGCAAAATATTTGAGGAACCCAAATATGCCTGGTTTTCAAGAAAGCTATTACCTTCCCCTAAACTCTCTGCTGCAGTTGCAATAAGCTAGGGTTACCATATTTCAGCAAGCAAAAAAGAGGACGGGAGGAGCCCCGCCCTAGCCCCGCCCCTGCCCCTCCCACTTCCCACCCCCCCCAGAACCCCCAACCCTCCCCCCGTTCCTTGTCCCCTGACTGCCCCCTCCTGGGACCCCTGCCCCTAACTGCCCCCCAGGACTCCACCCCCTATCTAAGCCTCCCTGCCTCTTGTCCCCTGACTGCCCCAACCCTTATCCCCCCCCCACCCCCAGACAGACCCCTGGGACTCCCACGCCCCATCCAACCACTCCCCACCCCCTGACAGCCCCCCCCGAACTCCCAACCCATCTAAACCCCTCTGCTCCCTGTCCCCTGACTGCTCCGATCCCTCTCCCCACTCCTGCCCCCTGACAGCTCCCCCCCAGAACTCCCAACCTCCCACCCCCCCCGCTCCTTGTCCCCTGACTGCCCCCTCCTGGGACCCCTGCTCCTAACTGCCCTCCAGAACCCCACCCCCTACCTAAGCCTCCCTGTTCCTTATCCCCTAACTGCCCCCTCCTAAGACCCCCCCCAACTGCCCCCCAGGACCCTACCCCCTACCTGTACCCTGACTGCCCAAAACTTTCTCCACTCCCCCCCAAAAGCCCCCCCATGAACTCCCGACCCCCCCCCCCCGTTTCTTGACTGCCCCCTCCAGAACCTCCCTGTCCCTTCTCCTGCCCCCTGGCCCCCTTACCCTGCTGCTCAGAACAGGGTGTTGGGCTCTGTGCGAGCCGGACACGTGGCTGCGCTCCCCAGCACAACAAAACCCGGTCCCTGGCCCTGCACAGTGCTGCCGGACCGGGCTGCAGGGGAGAGCGCAGGGGAGAGCTGCCGGCTCAGAATGCAGGGCGGATCCGGCTCCTCTACAGCTGCTCCGGAGTCCAGCCCGTGACTTCCCTGCAGCCCTCCCAGCCGCTCGCTCTGCTCTGCCGGGGGAGGGGGGAAATCCCGGACATTTTGAGTGCTTTACAAATTCCCCCCGGACGCTATTTTTAGCACAAAAAGGAGGACATGTCAGGGTAAATCCAGACGAATGGTAACCCTACAATAAGCAGGCAATCTCTATTGTCATGTGTACTAGCACTTTCTCTCTTAATACTGTTTGTCAATTTCAGTAATACTTAACTGTCTGTTTTGGTAAAATGTCCTTCCAGCAAGCCCTAGTACTGCTGGACCTCAAATGGGTCTCATGAGCTGATGTAGGCCTGGTCCAAACTCCTCTGAAATTGGATCCAGATACAAACGTCTGCCAGTGGCTCCTTTCTAGTTTTCAAAAGTGAGTAAGCCACTTAGGCTCATAAGCGTCCACATCCATAGTTGAAATCAGGACTTAGGTTCCAGAATCACTCAGACCCTCTTGAAAAATGTATCCCATATGTCTAATAGTGGTTGCCAATGGCATTCTCAAGTACCTAATAGGTCAGCTTTGACAGTACTTCACCAGCAGTAAGGGCATGGTGCTAGATCCAGGGCTGTGAAGTTTATACAATCCTATGCTGAGGCCAACAGCTCATGGGAGGGTGTGTGTGTGGGGGAGATAGCTCAGTGGTTTGAGCACTGGCCCAGGGTTGTCAGTTCAATCGTTGAGGGGCCCATTTAGGGATCTGGGGCAAAAATCTGTCTGGGGATTGACCCTGCTTTGAGCAGGGGGTTGGACTAGATGACCTCCTGAGATCCCTTCCAACCCTGATATTCTATTCTCTGAGATCCTTTTAGCAGTTTATTGGACTTGTCAGTTACAGCATCCCTGAACTCTTGTACTATAGCCTAATGTAATGTTTGCTCTTCCCACATATCGAGTTAAGAACATTGATTCAATTAAACGCGTTGTCTGAACATGGCTATCACTAAGTGCTCTGCCTATCTGTATTAGATACTGTAGAGTAGAGACATAATAGAAACTGCAGCTGCACTTTCAAATCCAATTCATAACAGCCTCTGTCTGCTGTGGTGAAAACTATTAGTTGAACTTGAACTTCTGCTTCTGAAACTCTTACACTACTCATTTACTGTCATTGAGTGTCATTAGCTGAAGCTTAGGGTCCCTTGGGTGATGTGATTTTTTTTTTTCCTCGCTAAATATGCCAAATGGTATTTCGGGCAATGCTTCAGGAAACTGAGGTTATCTTTAATCTCTCTGAGGGAGATTTTGAGTCATTCAGCCACTGTAGCTCAGCTACAATCAGGGTCGGCTCTAAGTTTTTTGCTGCCCCAAGCAAAAAAATTTTTGGCTGACCCCTACCCCAGCCCTAGGCTCTCCCCCTCCCCCCCGCAACTGCACCCTCCTGCCGCCCCAGCCCTGGGTCACTGGTAACTCGCTCCCAGGGCGGATCATTCAGCAGGAATTTTGGAAGTGCACAGAACACAGACAGGATTGGTTCCCATATGGTTACAGAACTGCAGTGAAGTGGAACAATTTTCAGCTTGTGTGATTGGAGGATATCTGGATGCATATTATAAGACTGTCCTACATAAATGAGGAAAAGTTGAGGTGCCTTTATTATTCTTTTGTTCCACTCTTTCTTTCTATGGGGAATGCACTATCACGGTCTTCCTTTTAAACAAATAAAACTAAAATAATAAAAAAAAAAGCAATGGCTGTTGAAAATAGCAATTCCAGTCCTAATAACCACCGGGAAGCATTTCTTGCTCAATTTATTCTACTTTTTCTACAGCAAGTTACAATGGATCAGTATATTTGATTTGGGGGAAATGAAGTAACAGCTGCCCAAATTGAGCTTGAGCACTCCTGAATTTGGAGGGTGTTCAAATCTGGAAGGTAGGTGCTAGATTCCCTTTCTGAATATTAGCTGTATCTGGAAAGGAAAAGTCAATTTCTGCTTCCATGGCTCAGAAGTGGAAATCCTCCTACGTGCCTGGTACTGTATCTAAAGCTGCCCAGGTCCAGAGCCTCCCCTCCCTTCCTTTTCATTTTAAATTCTAGTGGGATCCACATACCTCCCTTGCTAGGCTTCAGATAGAGAGGTGCACTATCCATTTAGTCCCCCCAATTCCTTCTTTGGGGAGAGCCCAGGGCTGGGGCGGCAGGGGGTGTGGGCGGGGGAGAGCCCAGGGCTGGGGTGGCAGGAGGTGCGGATGGGGGCCAGAGCTGGGGCAGCAGGGGGTGTGGGCGGGGGAGAGTCCAGAGCTGGGGCAGCAGGGGAGTGCAGGTGGGGGCCAGAGCTGGGGCAGGAGGGGTGTGGGCGGGGGAGAGTCCAGAGCTGGGGCAATACAGGGGTGCGGGGGGAGCCAGGGCTGGGGTGGGGGGCAGCAAAAAACCGAGAGCTGGCTCTGTTCCTACCATTCACAGCAAGCTGCAGATTTCAGTTCCATACTCCTTCCCCCTCCCTTGCCTGTTGCTAGTGGGCAAGGGAATGCTGGGAAATGTAGTTCTTTCACTGCTCCAGGGCTGGCTCTATAGGCAGGGAGCTAACCAAGGAACTACAGCTCCCAGGGCCCCCTGTTGGTTCTCAGCTCCCATGCTGGATTCTTGCACCCCTTGCAAATCTGCCGCCCCAAGCAACTGCTTGCTTTGCTGGTGCCTAGAGCCGGCCCTGGCTACAATTTACTCTGTAGTGACAGTTTTGTACCTTTAGGTTCATAAGTCAGCATCCTTCAGAGTTCAAAAAAGAATGAAAAGACTCCAATCCCAGGATTTTGTGGGAAGTCAGAGTTTGGAAAAATGCCTATGGCTTTGCAGACTCTTTAGTTGCAAGATTTAAGGGCTGTAGTGAGGTGACTTCAGCTCAGCGCTGAGGAGACAGTTGACAGCTTCTCGCATCTTGTTTTACACCTGACGCTTCACAAATGAGTGAACAAACGTGAAAAAGATGATTGCTCCTAGCTTTTATAACAACATAAGAATAGTATCTAAAGCTGGAGACTGCTTAAAAGTAAGGATTCATGAGAGAGCTTCATGTTCCAGTAGTTGAAGCAAGAAAGGAAAGTCAGGCTTCTTGGGTGGTTCTGGGTCTGCCTTCACCTCCTGTGGCCTTTTCTGCAAAAGCCGTGTTCTGAAACGTACCCCCAGCCCACTGGTAATACTGGTGGAACTCCATTGAAGGTAGCAACAATGGGAGCATGAATTTAAAGAGCACTAGAAGCTGTGTGGTATTTTTGCAACCATGTTGTGTAAACCTGTTCACATTAGGTTTGGGCAGCAGGGCTGCTAACACACCCCAGTGGCCACCGATAGCCTCACATACGCTACTAGGTTTAACCATTATTCCCACTGGTGGACTTCAATGGATGGGGATACTGTAGAAACAAGGGCAGTAGGATTGAGTGCAATTCTGAATTACTTGAACTGCTGTACAACAGGTTTGAATTAATGTCTTATAAATGAATGTGCTTATTCAGAACAATGTTTCATGTCAGTCGTGAATTAGGGATCCAATTGAATAACTTAGTGGTACAGGAACCACTGGGCCATTTGGCTAACTCAGTTAGGGAAGAGCCTCCTGTAAACTTATGGCTGGTTAAGTGAGAAAGTTCTCATGTCTAAAGCCCTTCACAAACTTCAGCCATTTACTGTATGTGCACATACATGTACTTTTGTCTATACACGTTAAGGTTTTACACTCCTGCAGATTATAGTGTCTAAGAACTTTCTACATAAAATCAGTAGTCAAGTTCCTGTATGCTGCATGGGATCTCTGCTCAGTGAACCAGTTTAGTTCTCCTGTCTCCAATGCATTTCTTCCAATCGAGTATCTAGATTAAAATGAGAATAGGGCCCAGATAGTGCATTAGAAACTTACTATTCATTACGCAAACTAAAATAGTTTCCTCTTTTCCTCTCCCAGTGTTGGAAGGGGTTGGGGAAACCTTGTTAAAGAAAAATATAGCAGGCCAAGACACTAGAGTTGATGTGTAAAGTGAAGTAGCTTGTTTAACAAGAACAGTAAGTGTAGGGGGCAACATGGAGGAAAGTGCAAAAGATGGGAGAGGAACAGAGGTGAAAGTAAGCCGGTACCAGACTGGCTTCCCAAAGCAGGCGATTTAAAGGGCCTGGGGCTCCCGGCAGCGTGGGGCCATTAGTGGTTGTTTGGAATCTTGATGGCTCCCATCAATCAGGACAATTGACTGTGTCTGGCTCTGTCTGCAGGCAAGCCTTCCTGTGAGTCAGGCTGGGAGGAATGAAGGCTTGGGGTCTTACAGTGGCATGTGGTCATGTCACCTGAACTGGAATCCATCTTTAACGTAGTGCTTTTCCAGTGAGAAGTGGGGGGTGGGAACCCAGAGGGAGAAAGGATTCCCGCCTTATGCAAAAGATATATAAATGGGTGGAACAGAACAAAGGGAGCAGCCATCATGAAGAATCCCCTAGCTACCACCTGAGTTGGAACAAGAGCTGTACCAGGGGAAAGAATTGTGCCCAGGTCTGGAAGGTGTCCAGTCTGAGGAAAAAAACTTACTGAAGCATCTCTAAGGGTGAGATTATCTATATTCAGTTTGATTAGACATAGATTTGCATGCTTTATTTTATTTTGCTTGGTGACTTACTTTGTTCTGTCTGTTAATACTTCGAACCTTAAATCCTACTTTCTGTATTTAATAAAATCACTTTTTACTTATTAATTAACTCAGAGTACGTGTTAATACCTGGGTGGGCAAATAGCTGTGCATAGCTCTCTATGAGTGTTATAGAGGGCAAACAATTTATGAGTTTACCCTGTATAAGCTTTATACAGGGTAACATGGATTTATTTGGGTTTAGACCCCATTGGACATCTGAGTGTTAAAGACAGGGACACTTCTGTAAACTGCTTTCAGGTAAGCCTACAGCTGTTAGGGGATGTGATTCAGACCAGGGTCTGGGTTTGCAGTAGGCTAGCGAGCCTGGCTCAAATCAGGCAGGACACTGAAGTCCTAGGCTGACAGGGCAGGAAAGCAGGGGCAGAAGTAGTGTTGGCACATCGGGTGGCAGCTCCCAAGGGGGGTTCTGTGATCTAGTCACAGAGACTATCTTAGAAGGATACTAGGCTAGTGGGACCATTGGTCTGACCCCAGTATGGGAGTTCTTAGAATCTTAATTCTTAAAGATTTTCTTCTGACGAGAACCGCCTTTCTAGACTTAGCCCAAGCATAAACTTCTTCCCAAGAGTTCCAAATCTAAAGATGGTGGGTTAGAATAAAGCTCCTCCTCATGGTGTTTATATGTATTTGTATGAAATGTTGCCTTACTGAATCTCTGTTAAGAGGCAGGCAGGGGAGCATGAGTCAGGAAACAGCAGACCATTGTATTGTTTCCTTTTTTTTACAATGGGAGTGGAGGGCTCAGAACTGCCTCTGAGATCTGTCCAGCCAATAAGCTGCCATGTTCTGCTGACAATTGTTTTCCTGTGCACAAGCACCAGCGGGGTGTTGAGTTAAAGAGGGCACAAATGTCAAGTGCTCTTCGTTTATGCAATAACCATCGTAAATGGACGAAGCACCATGTGGCAAAATGGGTAACTACTTCATGTCCTTTTTAGATCAGCTAGAGGGTTCTGTAGCAATTTCCAAGTAACTGGCACCATGGTTTCTATAATACAGTGAACTAAGTGGTAGGTGACTACAAGGTTATATAATTCCATCATGGGGTTTCTGATATTATGAAACACTCTCACGTGTCACCAGAAATCCCATGAGGGTATCAGACTTACTTTACATTTTTTTTGTACCCAAGATGTAGATTGGATGTTGAAATGGGAAATTCTCTCCTGTGCAGAAGTCTCCATGCACATTTCCATCTGCTCTCTTGCTTCCTCTGTTTCCTAAAGTGTAACCACTGCAGTACGAATGTCCACCCCCCGCCCCAGTGAGGGGCAGCTCCTGTGTAAGTTGCTGCGGAAGAAAGTCTCTTAGTAGCTTCCAGTTCAGCACTGTCGGAGTCATGTTTAACAGGCGATGGGCAAAAGCAAGAAAATGGGTTGGGAGTGGGGAGAGACAGCACCAAACTTACCTTGGAAATAGGGGAATATAAAATCTGGTCGTTAACTGGGTTTGCTGGAAGAGCAGGGAACCAGAATGGGAACTTTTCTGAACTCTCCATAGAAGGCATTAAATGTCTAACTGCCCAGCAGCTTTTATCCAAGCTTGTCAGATGGTGAAGAAGTTGGATACATGGGTAGAAACCAAAAGCACCTTTAGAGTGACTGGTTTTTGTTGGTGCCACCGTCAGAAATTATTCTGGTTGCTTTTAATGTCCTAACCCCATACCTTCCTATAGAGTAGTCCTGCAGAAACAAGACGCCGGTAATGTAAACAGAACCAGGCACTTCTCCCTCATTCTCAAGACACTTGACCTCCATGCTCCATTTTCCAGCAGCAACTGGCTAATGAGTCCTTAATCTTGCATTGCACCCAAACGAGCATACGTACTTACTTTATAAATGAGTCTGCTGTAAATTTACCCTGCTTCTACATGGGTTACTATACTCTACCTTATGTGCAAATTTCCTCTGTAAGGAAAGAGTTACTTGCTGGAGTACTTGCAAGATATGTAACTTAATGTGACCTGTGTCAGCCTACACAGTTCTCCAGGGCTATAATCTGACTCCGTGGCAGTACTTTCTTGAGCAGTCTTTTTTTTTTCCTCTCCCCCTTTGCCAGAGAAGTGAGTGCCAGTAAACTAGGTCTCGAAGTGTGCATTAAAGACAGGGATGTTATCTGGAAACTCTCAGAGGCTAACCCTAGTCTCAAACCCTCTGATCCTCCACATGAAGGCTGGCTCTCCTGTGAACCAGCTGAGAACTAAGCTTAAACTACTTTGTAGAGGCTCTTTCCCATTCTGGCTGAGGGTTATGCTGAATTGGTGAGTGAGGATTTGAACTTTTTTTTGAACTTAAGCATCTAAAACTCAACTGTCTACATTGAAGCCTGAAGCTTCAGGAAGGTCTTTTCCTAGTCAAAGGAGAGTAGGCTGGTGGCGACTGCAGAAGATAGATCATTAAGGAAACTTTAAAGGGTAAACTACATGGAGCCATCACTTGGAAGCAAAAGTTTATTCGGAGTGAGGTTACTTTTATAATTAGCAGCAGTACTACGAAATGCACAGCTCTTCATTGAGGTGCAAGCTGACTTAACAATGCTGCGTATTCACAGCGCTCCCAAAACAAGTGAGAACTGCAGCTGTGACAACTCACATTTGAGCAGCCCAGTATCCCGAGCTTTCTCAGTCTCAGATGACCTTCAGCAAGACAGTGCCACAGTTTGTTTGGTTTGCCTGACGTTACCATTGCCTCTTTGTGTCAATTTGGGGATGCCAATCCTCTATTACACAGCAGAAGAAAGGGAAATGGCTTGAAAAGATGCCTTATTTCCGGTGTATTCTGCTGGGACATAGTGTCCAACACTTGCTGTTGGAATCCAAGCCAAAATTCCAACTGCAATGCCTTTGAACAGCACCTGATGTAACTGTCACATTAAACGGAGCTACGCCAGGGGTGAATTTGGCCCAGAGATTCTTGTGTCAGTGGCATCACTGTAAAATCAATATAAGATCTGGGTAAGCTGCCCCCCAGACTTCAGTCTGACTGGAAATACATCCATTAATTCAATTGCAAGACTTCCAAACTTTAGGCATGGCTGTGGTTCTGTTCTCCCCTATGTTGGGGTAAAACCAGCTTAGGGTGACCAGACAGCAAGTGTGAAAAATCGGGACAGGGGGTAGGGGGTAATAGGAGCCTATACAAGAAATCGGAACATCTGGTCACCCTAAACCAGCTTAACATTGATTTTGGAGGGCTTCTGTTTTGCACAGATGTAACAGCAGAATCAGACAACTATATCCTCTGTTATGCATCGTATGTACCTTACTTAGGGTTAAGAGTTCTTTGGAGAGAGTAGGACAAACACAGGCATCAGAATTACATCTTTGTATTAATACTGGATCACCTTTGATAAGGCACAAATACCTTCATGCTTCTCTGAATGGAACAATCTTGCAACAAATATACATGCCCCTACCTCTGCATAAACACTTGGCTCTCATCATTTCCAGATTACTCTACCCCTTTCAGGAGTCTGATTTGTCTTGCATGCCCCAAGTTTCACTTCACTTAAACTACTTGCTTACGAAATAAGACATCAAAATAAGTGTCACAGCACACTATTACTGAAAAATTGCTTGCTTTCTCGTTTTTACCATATAATAAAATCAAGTGGAATATAAATAGTGTACTTTTTTTAGTGTACAGTATATAGAGCAGTATAAACAAGTCATTGTGTATGAAATTGCTCACAGACTAGGGACCGAATGGCTAGGCAGCAGTTCTGCAGAAAAGGACCTAGGGGCTACAGTGGATGGGAAGCTGGATATGAGTCAACAGTGTGCCCTTGTTGACAAGAAGGCTAAAGGCATTTTGGGCTGTATAAGTAGGAGCACTGCCAGCAGAGCGAGGGACGTGATCATTCCCCTCTATTCGGCATTGGTGAGGCCTCATCTGGAGTACTGTGTCCAGTTTTGGGCCCCACACTACAAGAAGGTTGTGGAAAAATTGGAAAGAGTCCAGTGGAGGGCAACAAAAATGATTAGGGGGTTGGAGCACATGATTTATGAGGAGTGGCTGAGGGAACTGGGATTATTTAGTCTGCAGAAGAGAAGAGTGAGGGGGATTTGATAGCTGCTTTCAACTACCTGAAAGGGGGTTCCAAAGAGGATGGATCTAGACTGTTCTCAGTGGTACCAGATGACAGAACAAGGAGTAATGGTCTCAAGTTGCAGTGGGGGAAGTTTAGGTTGGATATTAGGAAAAACTTTTTCATTAGGAGGGTGGTGAAGCACTGGAATGGGTTACCTAGGGAGGTGGTGGAATCTCCTTCCTTAGAGGTTTTTAAGGCGAGGCTTGACAAAGCCCTGGCTGGGATGATTTAGTTGGGGATTGGTCCTGCTTTGAGCAGGGGGTTGGACTAGATACCTCCTGAGGTCCCTTCCAACCCTGATAGTCTATGAAATTTTAGTTTGTACTGGCTTCACTAGTGCTTTTTATGTAGCCTGTTAAACTAGGCAAATATCTAGATTAGTTGAGGTACCCCAGGGAGATCTCTGCATACCCCCAGGGTACACGTACCCCTGGTTGAGAACCACTGCTTTAAATGAACTGCTTGTACATGAATCTGTAACAATGCTGCACTGTTATGCCGGTGTTGTCTTTAGAACGATGCTGAACCTTCAGGTGTAAATGTCAACTGGGTTCAGTGTCCACTGTCTTTAAAGGAGTTGACCTGGATTTATTAGCTCAGTAAGACTAATAAAATGCCTACATGTGCATTTATTAATGTGCTAACCTGTTCCCCGCAGCAGGGAAGGAACAGGAATAAACAGTTGCTGAGTCAGGCCCTTTGCTAGTTATCAGGTGCTTATTCTCCAAAAACTCTCTCGATTGATATTTCCTCTTGGTTAAAAGTGAACAATGTCTCTTACTAGAAAGTGCCTATATTGCACAAAGCAGCACACAGCTTTCCTTGCTGGTTATAATGACATGGCTTCATTATTAACAGTGAGAGGCAGCTGCTGGCAAGGAAGTCACTGAGGGTCCTGGGACTCCAGAACCTGCTCCCTGTTGTCTGAAACAGTCACTCCGAACTTCCAAGACCTCCTGTAAAGTGGGCAGGAGGCACGTACGTCCCTGGCTGCGGTAAATCTCCATTTGATTAAGTCTGCAAGCAGGCCGTCAATGTGTTGGTATGAATTCAACTTGCGCTAACGAATCAGTGAAGTAGCTTTCGAAACCTTCAGAGCTTTTGTGTGAGTGCTCTTCTCTTCAACGGCAAACCAAGAGCTTTTTCTCTGAAGCTCTTCAGAGCTTGGTTGACTTAAGATAAAAAGTGGAGGCTGATAGCCAAAATGGCTATGGATTTGATCCTGAATAGGAGCTGGAATCTTGGCCCAAACTTAAGATGTGGTGTTGAGAAATAAAGCTCCTTGCTGGAAATCATGCATCTAAGCTGTACCTGGGATCATGTGTGTCAGTATCCAGACAGACACACACCAGCTCCGCTCGAGCTAGCGTGCTAAAAATAGTGCCAGGGATGTTGCAGCATGGATGAAGGCACGGGCTAGCCCAGACAGCATACAAGCCCACCCAACCCCCTGGCTCTGTACTCCATGTCAACACTTCTTAATGTGCTTGCTCAAACAGAGCTAACCTGCCTGTTTAGCTGGGCTTGGAGGCATGCTGCCAGCTGCAGTGTAGACAAATCCTATAACCTGAGGAGATTCACAGCTCAAGATCGAAACTGTAGTTACCTAGGAATAGGGAAAGATGACTTGGGCTGGTACACCTGGACTCTACTTTCTGCCTGGCAGGTCTGTTGTCTGCCTCCTCCACTGTTATCCATTGCTCTCCCTTTCGGCTGTTACTAAAAAGGGTCCCCTAGCTCTGGTATCTGCTGGGCTCTTTGCATGACACATCTAGCATCTGAGTTACGGTTACCATATTTAAAAAATAAAAAAAGGGGACATCCACAGGCCCCCTGCCCCTGCCCCTTTCCCACCCCCGACCCCGCCCCTTTCCCGCCCCTTCCCCAAAGTCCCCACCCTAACTTCGCCCCCTACCCTGAGCCCCCCGCATTCCCCCTCCTCCCTCCCAGCCACACAAAAAGGGCTGCTCGACCGCTACCGGCTTCACGGTTTGCCGGGCAGCCCACAGACCCTGCGCCCCTGGCCGGCGCTTCCCCAGCACATCTGGAGTCCGGGAGGGGAAGCGCCCAGCCGGGGTCGCAGGGTCTGGAGGCTGCCCGGCAAACCATGAAGCCGGTAGCGCTCGGGCTTCCGGCAGCCCCCATGCCTCCGGACCCTGCACCCCCGGCCGGGCATTTCCCCTCCCGGGCTCCGGCGGCTGGACTGCATAAAGTGAACGATCCCTGCTCCCAAGCACAGACCTGAGGGTCAGCCCTGGTGCAGGACTTGATGCAAGTCTTCAAGAAGCCACCCCAATCCTCTAACTGCAGAGACCAATTTTCCCCACACACATGACCTTCCCCTATGGAAACAAGGGGGAACCCTGAAATCTGACCACCAAAAATGGAACATTACAAGCCAAAATAAGTTGCTTAAAATTTCAAAACTCAGAGTTTTAAAACAAACTTACTCAATCAACACATTTAGCTTCAGTGCAAGTGTTGAAAGGAGGTTCCCCTCCCCCCAGAAAGAGTACAGAAACCAGAGTACAGAAAATCAAGTTTGTTTGTATCCTTCTCATTGGACAATCAGCCATTCTTCAGGCCTGGCGAGCTGATCGCGGTGTAGTTCCGTTATTCATACTTTGGCACAGCAACCTCAAGCACTCAGATTAGGGTTACCATACGTCTGGTTTTTCCCGGACATGTCCAGCTTTTTGGTAATCAAACCCCCGTCCGGGGGGAATTTCCAAAAAGCCGAACATGTCCGGGAAAAATACTCCCTGGCTTACCTTAGAGCGGGCGCCGGGAACTGCTGTGCTCCCTGACTCCTGGGCTCTGTAAGAGCCGAGCTGCCCGAGCGCTACCGGCTTTGGGCAGCCCCCATGCCTCTGGACCCTGCGCCCCCGGAGCCTGGGAGGGGAAGTGCCTGGCCGGGGGCGCAGGGTCCTAAAATGCTTCAGAATCACGGTACCCCCTTGATACTAGAGAGAGGAAGACGGGAAGGATCCAAACTTCTTCCACTTGCAGTTGAACAGAAGCTAGTTGCTGAGCTGGAGAGCTTCCCAAGAGGTTTCTTGTATGTGGGAGCTGCTCTTACTTGAACAGTGAAATAAAGGGAGTGGAAGGGAGTGATGGTAAATCAGACAGGGACTACACACTGCCCTATTGAAGTCAAAAGTTAGCTGGACTTACACTGGTATAAATATCAGAGGGGTAGCCGTGTTAGTCTGAATCTGTAAAAAGCAACAGAGGGTCCTGTGGCACCTTTGAGACTAACAGAAGTATTGGGAGCATAAGCTTTCGGGGGTAAGAACCTCACTTCTTCAGATGCTCCCAATACTTCTGTTAGTCTTAAAGGTGCCACAGGACCCTCTGTTGCTTTTTACTGGTATAAATGAGACTGGAATTGAGACTGGGATGGGATGGGCAAACTAGAGAGACCAAGCTGGATCTGGAACCTGAAAAGAATGGGTGGGAGGGAGGGAAGCAGTCTGAAACACAACTGTATGTAAAGTCGGTACGGTAGAACATCTCCAGTGCTGCTAAAGTCTGGAGAACAGACTTGGGGAGGCGACAGGAGTGAAAACAGCCAAGGTAAGACCCAGCCAGTTAATTTACACTAGCAGCTAGAGCCCAAGCTAATATTATGGGAGCCTCAATGTGCTAGGTGCTCTACAGACTCCTACGAAGAGGCATTGCCTACCCTGAGGTGTTTAGTCTAAACTGTCCGCACATAACATGGGAGACTGGATGTGGACTTCAAAGTTGTACAGAAACAGCCCATGGCTCTTAAGAGTGCAAACTGTTGCACTAATGCGATGTGTAAAATATCTACCATGATGTCACTAAACTCAGTTTGCCCACAGCTGCTAAATCTCAGCTGTGATCCCCTCCAAGCAGCAGTCACCCCCAGTAGCAAGTAAGACTTCCAGCTCGTTTGTACTCAGTCCTCTTAAAGTAGCCCCCAACAAACACAGCAGGGGTGTGTCCATACACAGTAGCACAAGCAGACAGGACAGACGGTGCCATACACAGTTTAAAAAAGTAAAGCTGTGCCCTAGAAAGGGTGCCAAGGAGCACTCTGTAGGTGAATTGTGCATCAAATATTTACAAGTTGAATCCTAAGCTACTAGCTAAGTGCTTTGTGCAGATACTGCTTATTTTAGATTTTTTACTACACTTAGGTAAAAGGTGCTTTGATAAAGCGTCACTCATGTGGCAGCTTTGACCTGCTCCTCAGCTTGCCATAAGCAGATGGAGGGCGTAGTCACCCATTTGACTTGCTTTATATGTATTACAGAAGTGTATAGTCTGTTACAGTTGTTACCTCCCCACCCCCCAACCAAATATTGCACTTCCCCTGAGGAAAATGCAGTAAACCTGTTAAAGCTTTTCAGGCTTATTAAACAGGTATTTCTCTCTGGCCACTAGGTATAAGGCTCCAGAGAGACAGGCTTGTGTTAGGGGCATGTGGAGCTGCATGCCATTGGGATGCAAACCAGGAGCAGGGTGGTAGCTGAAACCCTTCAAGAGGGAGTAACAGACTGTCACGGCAGGTGGCTCCCATGACCTCGCTTCCTTCTACTCTCTCCAGGGTGGCTGGTAGTGCTAGGGCCGCCGAAAGCGGGTTCGGGCCCTGGTGAAAAATTTTTTCCGGGCCCCCCAGCAAGGGCGGACCGGCTAAACAGGGCTGACGGGGGGGAGGGGAGAAAGCCGGGGCCCAGGCCCCCTTCCGGACCGCCGGGCCCCGGTAATTTGTACCAGCTTTCCCCCCCCGCCCCGTCCGCCCTGGGTAGTGCTAGCAACAGTAGCCCTGCACAGGTCCTACACTTTTACTCTGAGTGCAACTGCCCCCGCCCTTAATTGGAGTCTAAAAAGGGAGGAACCCCTTCACTGTCAAGTTAGACCAGAGACTAAATACTCCATGGAGGATCCTGTAAAAACTAAGTTACTGAGTGCAAAGGCCGGATTAAGTCCCGTTTGCAATGCGTGAAGGCACTCAATGAACACACAGCTGACTCTGCCCTCACAACAAAAGGAAGCTTTTACTACAACACAGACTGTCTGGATTGAAACCAAACAAGCGATCCAGCCATGAGCAATTGAGGTTAAGGTGACTTGAGGACACAACGGTCAAGGTTGGTAGGCTCCAAATTTGACCTACTTTTATTGCCCCATTATCTGTTGCAAATGCCAGAAAGTCTTCAGATGTCCCTTCTTCATAATGTGCTTTGATGCTCCTCTCCATCTGAGAAGTGCATTCATTATGAAGGTCCAGATAACTTGGACTGGCTCTTAAGAACACGGTACAAACCAAAGGTAAGTTCCTGGCAGCAGTTAGGGGCTCTTCTGCTTTGATATATTGGCTGGCTGAGTTAGTGTGAATATGCATGTGGTAGTATTGTTGTTGCTCCTGGACTGTCACTTCAAATTATGACCCTCACTGATAGAGTGCATAGAGCTTTTTGGTGTGTGTGTTAAATTCAGCCTCTGCAACTCTACAACAACTAACCTGTGTGCACATGGGATACGGCAAAACCTCAGTTACGAACTGACCAGTCAACCACACATCTCATTTGGAACCGGAAGTATGCAATCAGGCAGCAGCAGAGAGAAGACAAAAAGCCAGTACAGTACTGTGTTAAACGTCAACTACTAAAGGGAAAGCAGCATTTTTCTTCTGCGTAGCAAAGTTTCAAAGCTGTATTAAGTTACTGTTCACATGTAAACTTTTGAAAGAACAGCCCTAACGTTTTGTTCAGAGTTGCAAACGTTTCAGAGTTAGAAACAACCTCCATTCCCAAGGTGTGTGTAACTCTGAGCTTCGGCCGTAAAAGGAAACCACCTGCTGAGAAAAGATTGGCGTTTGAAACAATCGTTTAAATATTCTTAAATGTAGTGCGACTATACAGACTTAAATGAGGGGATCAAAGTAAAACTAAAATGCAATACCAAAGAATGCCCCATCATTGAGATATATTTCCAAGTGACTACCTGTGTTTCTGTGTTGCGAATATGCATTGTTATTGTAGGAGGATGGTAAGAAAAGAGCATGTGTGTGCAAAAACACAAGCCACATTCTGCTCTTCAGCCCCTCAAGGTGTTTCAAGAAGTACCATAGAGTAAACTAGAGGAACCTGTAATCCTTATTTCTGTCACATGCTGTATATAGCTTGACTGTGCCCTGCGGGCTGTGCAGGTCTGTACCATCCTACCAAGCATTCTCCTAGGAGCATTCACTGCTGCTACACCCCTTAAAGGGCAGCTATTGCCACCAACCCTGCACAGGACCATCTGCTGGCAAAACTAGTGCAAAGGCTGCTTGGGGAGTGAAGCAGAGTGCTCAGAGGTGGTGGTGATGCATTTGGTCAAATCTTTGTTTTGTCTGTTTACAGGCTGAACAGAAGAGGGAGAGGGATAGCTCAGTGGTTTGAGCATTGGCCTGCTAAACCCAGGGTTGTGAGTTCAAATCTTGAGGGGGCCACTTAGGGCTCTGGGGCAAAATCAGTACTTGGTCTTGCTAGTGAAGGCAGGGGGCTGGACTCAATGACTTTTCAGGGTCCCTTCCAGTTCTATGCGATAGGTATATCTCCATATATTATTATTATGACGACTCCAGCACTGACTTGGTGAGGCTGACACTGGCTGTGGGTCTCTGCCCACGCACATTCCCTCATTAGCCATTGCCCTGGGCTGTGACTCGCTTAGAGATCCCACTAGGCTGGCTTGCTCCGGCACTTTGGGCTGCATGTGGTGTCCCTACACAAGGCGGGGTCTGCTCTGGCTCAGAGGGAGGCAGAAGGACAGCTAGCTTGTCATCAAGGGGTAGGAGACAGGACTAGTGCTACAGGAGAAGATACACGCAGCCACTGGGAAGGGAGGAAAGGGATGGCCAGATGCAGAGAGAATCCTTACACTAGCTACACTGCCTCACCTTAGGGGCTGTGTGCAAGCCCTCTGTAACAGTCATGCTGGACAGCTGTAAGAGGGTGGTGGAAGGTGGGTATATTGGCAATAGAGTGGTAAAGGCCCTTTTCCCCTGTAAGCTGAAAAGGGGTTACACCTCAGTTGGACTCAGGTGTCCCTAGTTGCCCTGAGGGCTGCCTGAGACCTTTTAAAAACTCCTCCTGCAGCGGGAGGGGGGAGGAGAGACAAGCTGCTGGAGGGCTAGTGGCAGCAGGGAAAAGGGCTGCTCTCCTCCCTCCAGGGAAAGCTACAGAACTGACTGCCTGTTTCGGCCAAGGACTGGCACCCCAGGGCCTGGAACAAGGCCACCCCCCCTCAGCGTGGGGGGTAAGGAAAGGTGGTCCCTTTGGCTTAATGTTGGAATTGGTTTCTTGTTCTTTGGCAGAGGGGAACTCCTTGGGCCTGCCCTGAGGCCGGGGGTGCTGGAACTAGGGGTGCTTGGATGCTGCAAGTGGTTTCCATCATATCCAGGGTTTACAGTTTGGTTCAATGTCACTCAACACCCCCACTATTCAAATGGTTCCACTGCCCCTGCCAGAGACCTGCCTGGAAAAGACTGGGAAATAACCCCCCCCCACCGGGGGGAGGGGAGCGGAGAGTAAACACCATCCAGAGTGGGGCTGACTCACTGCAGGCCCTCACCGCCAGAGGGGGCAGCACCGAGCCCACCGAGGTGGAGGAGTTGCCTTGCCACAATACCATGTGTGCTCACAACTGCCTTGTTGTGAGCAGTGCTCTGCAATCATACAAAGTACAGACAATCTCAAAAGCGTCCCTCCGGTTACCTGTGTGCAGATCCCCTGTGTTCACCGAATCCCTCGTTACCTATGAATTTACCAGGAGTCCTGTCTCTAGGTGATGCAATCATGCAGCAGTAATAGTCTCTCTCCAGTCAGTTTGAAGTTAGACGCCTGCTGCTAACATACTGTAGTGCAGGCAGGGAAGTGAACTGTGAAACTAGTGAGAGCAAGTGGGATGGATAGTCACTCAGTGAGCCAACAGCAGAGCAGGAAACTGAAGTAAAGATTCTCAGAGCACGAATTGAAGCTTTTCCTCTGTATCAAGACAAACTCGCCCAGGGCCGGCTCTGGCTTTTTTGCCGCCCTAGGCAAAAAAGCTACCCGCTGCCCCCCCCCACCCCGCCTGCGCAGCAGGGGAGGGTGCCGAGCAATCCCCCACCGGCCAGAGCGCCGGGGGGAGGGCGGCGAGCCCGCCGCGGCTCTGCTCTCCCCGGCGGCCAGAGCGCCGGGAGGAGGGCGGGGAGCCCGGCCGGGGCTCTCCGCTCTCCCCGGCGGCCAGAGCGCCGGGAGCAGGGCGGGGAGCCCGGCTGGGGCTCTCTGCTCTCCCCGGCGGCCAGAGTGCCGGGAGCAGGGCGGAGAGCCCGCCGCGGCTCTCCGCTCTCCCCGGCGGCCAGAGTGCCGAGGGGAAGGCGGAGAGCCCCCGGCGGCAGGAGCGCCGCGGGGAGGGCGGGGAGCCCAGTCGCGGCCCCGCTCTCGGGCCAGAGCGCCCCGCCGCGCCGCCCCCCTCAGGCGCCCCGCCCCAAGCACATGCTTGGTGGGCTGGTGCCTGGAGCCGGCCCTGAACTCGCCACCATTGCAGAAATGTTTTATAATCTCTAAAATGACATGACGGAGTTCTATTTAATGGGGGGAAATAGAAAAGGATGCAAATTGAAAGGCAGAAGGGGATTAACTTGGAGGTTTCTGTTGGGTTGGGTTTTGTAGAAATGTCTTGAGGAACTCAAATGCAAACATGGTAGTGGCTCAGTTCCTTGGGGTGGGGAGGGCATACCATGTGTTTGGAAGAAGGCATGGGAATGGGAGAAGCTGAGGCTGGCACTAATGGCAGCACAGAAATTGGAAGAAGAGTGTTGCAATGAGATGAGATCAGGTGTGAAAAGCAAAGTTCTGTAGGATATGGATTATCAATAGCCATTGCAGGCTATATCTGAATAGTGATTCCTGGGTATGTCTCCTTATTTATGATCCTACACATCTTTTCCCTTTCCATTGGGAATCCACTAGCTTAACCATGTTTTTCTTGGATTTCTATCTCTTTCCATACAATTCAGAGCAGAACAAATAAGGTGTTGCCACCAGCAAGTGCTCTACAGTTTCAGATCCTTGATGTGGGAGGCAAGAAGCTTAAATTTGGAGTGGGGAGCAAGTGGAAAGAGGTGGGACTGGCATGAAAAGGATAATATTGGCAGCCACACTTTGGATGGATTGGAGGTGCAGTACAGAGGAAGTGGCTGCAATCAAGACACATGGTCAGGACATGGGCAAATACTAGTCCTCAAGTCACAGGGTACATGGATAGATAAGCTGTGGCAGAAGCAGTCATAGGAGGATTTGGGCACTGCTTGACAGGTGGAATGAGGAGTCGGTTCTCAGCTACAAGCCTATGCCTTGAGAATGTTACTATGGGGGAATTAGGAAAGTTTAGGAGAGGTACTCCTGGGGGAATTCTGTGCCTAAAAATTCTGCACACAATATTTTAAAATTCTACATTATTTTATTTGTCAAAATAACACAATATAATTATGCCAGTTTACATTATTTTGGTAATTTATTTCAAAATACCCATGTCTTTAATATAGACAACAAAAAAGAGTCTGGAAATGTTTGACAAATAGATGCCTTACTAGGCATATTAATACACAACTTTCAATAATTCATTTAAACTACAATACAGGAACGTATTTCCCACACCCCTCAGAGGCAGTGCAAAGGCTTGGGAGAGTCAGGGGTAACAGGAAGTGAGGGAGAGGGAAGTAATTGCTGGGCAGGAACCTGGGAGGGAGAAGTATGGAACAGGATATTTTGGGGAGGAGGCATTGTAAGGGAGTAGGGGAGCCTCCCCCATGTAGGCCCTGCCTGACCCCAGCCTCTCCCATTCTTAGGCACATCTGCTCCTGTCCTTGCACCCCTATTCAGCCAGGCATATCTGTACATGTTCCCATGTGTCCCTGCACCCTCACTCAGCCAGGCATGGTTGCCTCTATTGCCATGTGGCCCAGCACCCTCACTTCCATTCAGCCCCTGGCTCAATGCTGTCCCCCTACAAGTTCCTGTGCCCTGCCCCAGTCTCTCTCCCAGCAGCCCTGTGTGCCCTGATCTGTCCCTCCCATATCCCATGCCTCCTCACCTGACCTCAGGGGCAGGGCACTGTGAGGAAGTACTGACACCACATGATCAAGCCTCCTTACAAGACATTTACATCTACCTCTGGTGGGCAAAAGGTGTAATTGTAGCTTCCCTTCACCTTCCTGTCAGAATCCACTGTTCTGCACAGGTGAGGTGGAGAATCTGCAGGAAACATTAATTCTCTGCTTGCACAGTGGCACAAAATTCCCCCAGGAGTAGAGGGGGTAGTGAATTTTTTGTCAAGGTCCAGAATCCAGAGGAAAATAATAAAACAAGTAAATAGAAATTTGGGGATCCATTCAAAAGTTCCTAGCAGTCTAGATTTGGCCCATGGTGTGCCAATTGACTACCCTGGTTTAGGAGCTTGGGCGTGGTCATTAAGTTAGACATCCAGGAAGAAATTTGGAAGAGGAGATGAGAAGCTAGAAAGAGGGACAGGTCAGGAGGAAAGGAATAGACTGGAGTTGGGTATACGGGTAATACTGAAGCCATGTGAGTGGATGAGGCATTCCAAAGGGTGTAGAGACCATAAGAAGGGCCATCCTGGGTCATACCAATGGTCTATCTAGCCCAGTATTGTCTTTTGACAGTGGCCAACCCCAGGTGGTTCAGAGGGAGGGAACTGAACAGGCAATCAAGTGATCTATCCAAAAGCTGGGAGTGGATGACTTGGTAATCAGAGGCTATGGACACCCAGATCATAGGTTGCATCCCTGACCATTGTGGCTAATAGCCATTGATGGATCTATCATCTAGTTCTTTTTTGGAGACGTTCATGAACGCTGTTATAGTTTTGGCCTTCATAACATCCCCTGACAATGAGTTCTACAGGCTGACTGTGCCTTGTGTGAAGTACTTCCTTTTGTTTTTTTTTAAAAATGCTGCCTATTTCATTGGGTAACCCCTTGTTCTTATGTGAAGTCATAGCCTTTGATTAAAAATAAATTTAGTGATGTTCTATTACATCAGTGGGTTCAGCTCTGGTGGCTACAAACTTAAGTTCAACAGAATTACCTCTGCCTGGTTTAGATCTAGAGCTCACATGAAACCACAGAGAAGTAACACATACAAACACAAGAACAAGGTCTAATATCTCATCAACTTTATTCAAGTTACTAGCAAAGTTATGAATATCACAGCATGTACTGATCCTAGATAGGATGGTTCCTGCTGAAATTTTCCTGTAGAAGCCCAATTTTCCCAATCTGGTCACCCCCTTTTTTTTGTGATTCTGCCTATGCCTACATTCTGCACATGTACACGAAAGTGTCAACCCTCTTTTTCCTTACTTGTCTGGTGTCCCCAGAAAACTTGAGGGCCTCATTTTATATAGGTTGTGTATAGTTCCTTTTATTCTCATTAGCATTAACGCACAATCTGGATCCTGTGGTTAAGGCACATGTTAGAGACAGATGGGCCTCTAAAGCATTGTCGTGAGATTAAAATTAATCTTACAGTTAATTTTTTTGTGCAGTTTCCCCCCTTGGTACATATTTTCCCATAACCGTATTGCGTCAGGTTATTCTTTGGTAACTTATGTCAGCATTTCTTATCTCTAAGGCTTAAAATAACTAAACTAAAATCTTACAGGCCTCTGCCTATGGATCTTGCATTTCAGCTATACTTACTTAGATACCTAATGCATAATTATTGCTTCTAACTACTGATCAATTTTATGCTTCTATAATCCTACAATTTAACTCTATTTTTAGCATACAATGATTATATATAACATGTTAGTCATAACACCACGCAATAAATAACAAACTAAAATCATTGGCTATAGGGTAAATAACCCTTCCTTATCTCACTTTCTCCACACCATTCATGATTTTATAGATCTCTGTCATATCCCACCCTAGTTTCGTTTCCATGCTGAACAGTCTGTCTTTTTAATCTCTCTTCTCATATGGAAGATGCTCCAGACTCATAATTATTTTTGTTGCCCTTCTCTATACCTTTTCCAATTCCAATAACTTTTTTGAGATGTTCATTTGTGTCTGATAATTCTATTCTTTTCTATAGTTTCAACCAATTTGCTGGGTACTGAAGCTAGGCTTACCAGCCTGTAATTGCCAGGATCACCTCTGGAACCCTTTGTAAAAATTGGTGTCACAAGCTACCCTCCAGTCATCTGACACAGAAACTGATTTAAATTATGGATTACATCCCACACTTAGTAATCCTATCTGAGTTCCTTGCAAAACTCTTGGGTGAATCCCATCTGGTCCTGATCACTTATTACTGTTTATCAACTTGTTCCAAAATCTCCTCTGTCGACACCTCATTCAGGGACAATTCCTCAGATGTCACTTAAAAAGAATTGCTCAGGTGTGGGAATCTCCCTCACATCCTCTGCAGTGAAAACTGATTCAAAGAATTTATTTAGTTTCTCCACAACGGCCTTGTCTTCCCTTTCGTTTCTTGATTGTCCAATGGCTCCACTGATTGTTTGGGGCCTGCTTCTGATGTACTTAAACTTTTTTGCTGTTCATTTTTCTTTTCCTGGTTGCTCTTCAAATTCTTTTTTTGCTTGCTAATTATATTTAAACTAGCAAGGCAAGTGTTAATGCTCCTTTCTATTTTGAAAGGATGCCTTTTGGCCTCTAACCACTTCTTTTACTTTGTTTAACCATGGTGGAACTTTCTTTTTGGTCATCTTACGAGCCTTAATTTGGGGTATACATTTAATTTGAGCCTCTATTATGGTGTTTTTAAAATGTTTTCATGCAGCTTGCATGCATTTCACTTTTGTGACTGTTCCTTTTAATTTGTTTAACTAGCTTCCTCATTTTTGGGTAGTTCCCCTTTCTGAAGTTAAATGCTACTGTGGTGGGCTTCTTTGATATCCCCCCCCCCAGGATATTAAATTTGATTACACTATGGTAGCTATTACCAAGCAGTTCAGCTATATTCACCTCTTGGTACTGATCCTATGCTCCATTTAGGACTAAATCAAGAATTCTATCCTCTTGCGGGTTCCAGGACAAGCTATTCCAAGAAGTAGTTATTAAGGGTGTCTAGACCATCATGGAGAGGGGAGGAGCTGAACTACCAAGGAAGACACGATTCAGCTACTGAAGCAGTATAACTAGGAATTCCAAGGGAGGAAAGGATTCCATGGAAGAGCAATCAACGGTGTAGAAAACGCCAGAGGTCATGGACACAAGAATGAAGGGGAGGCATGTGAGAGGCAGTAGTCACTGTCTAAGGATGTGGATGTGAAAGTCTGGGGTCACTGGGAGGTGGGGCCCCTAGGCTGCAGGGACAGTTGGAGGGCAATGCAGGCTTTTGTTTCTATTGACACTTGCATGCATAACTGTTAAATTCAAGCTTTTGTTGCTTTTATGCCAAGAACACAAAGCTCTGAGATAGGTCAGGAAGTGAGATTATGGTGGGAGCAGTTTTGGAGGAAAAGAGGGAGGCAGGTAGGGTGGCTAAAGGTGAAGTTTTTTCCCTTTGAAGATGTGGGATTCTGCAGCATGCTTGCTCTATGGTGGTGGAAGAGCCAGCTTTCTTGCCTCTAGTAGGAATAGTGGTGGTTCTCCAATGTCTCCCACTAAGTGCAGACGATTCAGTGCAGGGCTGGTACTGAATCGCACTTAAAAGGTGCCAGACTTCATGCAAAATGATGGAAGTGGCTAACTGAGCCCTTAGGCCTTGCCTACACCTAAAACTTAGGTTGACCCAGTTATCATAGAATATCAGGGTTGGAAGGGACCTTAGGAGGTCATCTAGTCCAACCCCCTGCTCAAAACAGGACCAATCCCCAGACAGATTTTTGCCCCAGATCCCTAAGTGGCCCCCTCAAGTATTGAGCTCACAACCCTGGGTTTAGCAGGCCAATGCTCAAACCACTGAGCTATTCCTCCCCCCTATCTCTGAGGGGTGTGAAAAAGTCACTGAGCCATACTTAAATCAATCTAAGCCCTGGTATAGATACTGCTAGGCTGATGAAAGAATTCTTCAGTCAACCTAGCTACCACCTCTTCAGGGGATGGATTAACTATGGCAATAGAAAAATATCCCCCTTCTGTCTCTGCAGAAAGTGTCTATACTAGAGCACAAGCATGGCATAGTTGTGTTTCTGAAGCATCTGCCCTATAAATAAGCCCTTAGTATAGCTGCTGCCCCAGTATTTAATTAATCCCTAATAACTTGGTAGGACCTGAGTGCTCATTTGCATGTTATATAGTGGCTTTCATCCAGTCTCTCAGACTGCTTTAGCAAGGTGCAGCTGCAGGTGACATCCCTGCCTGTCTCTTAAATGAGTGGCTTGAAAGCATACACGTTGGTTGTTGGCAGAGTACTTAAGACACCAGACACATAATATCCGTTACAGGTGCTTTGCTGGACAATGTTTCCTCTCCTCAACATTCCCGCCTCATTCACTTGCATTGCCAATCTTTCGCCAGGCTGTTCCCCACCTTTCATGCGGAGATTCAGTGCAGCTTGTACTGGGTCCTCCCTGGAAGTACAGCAACTTCAATTTAGCTTCCCTGAGAGGAAACCAGTTGTCTGCCTCATCCTCCTGATCTCCCTCAAAGGGAAGACCCAGGCCATCTTTCCTGTTTAATGTGTCACAGCTGCTCCACATAACAAGAGAAAACAACAATTCAATTAGGCAGATGAGATGGAATGGGCAGGATCTCCAGACTGCTGAGGCCAGAGTGCGTGCTCTTTACTTCAGAGTACCTCGTCACCACTGAGTTCTTCGGGATTTAAACCAGTCTGAGGTCAGGCTGACCCTTTAAAGCAATACCTCTGGAAAAACTGTCAGTCTGAAATACAGCAGGGGCAATGAGTCAGTTTTCTATGCATCGTGAGGGAATGCACTTTCCAAGAACCAGCACTATCTCTGAAAACAATACAGACCTCTCTGGCAGTGAGCACTGCATCTTTTGAAGATAAACTCAGATGTGTGTTGTCTGCTTTGTCAGTCTTCATGGTGTGGGGCAGAAGGGGGCTTAAGAGAGCAGCGTTGGCCTGGTTTTCATTGATAGGTACAGATTAATATAACACCTGCTTAAGCTGTATTGCTAAGTGTAATGGCGAGTGCATCCCCCATACAGGATCCAAAAGGGTTAATGTGGGGCTTGGTGGGCCAATTAACATAACCGGCTGCACCCAGAGGGAGAGCCAGGCTTAACTGAGGATGGAGCACAGCTGGGGAGGGGTTGGGAAAGGAATAGAAGAGCAGAAGAGGCCTATAGGGGAAGTCTGCAATCTCTCAGACTAGAGGGGTTGTGAGAAGACAGCTAGGGTGGGGAAGGGGAAGGGGAAGCGGAAGCCCTAGCCCTAGCCCTAGCCCTAGCCCTAGCCCTTAGCCACTAGCTATGAGGCCCAGGAGAGGGATTCAACACAGAGGAACCCATGAGAGTGGAGATAAGGAGTACATTGTCTAAGGGGAAAGCAATCCTGAGAGGTGGGCATTCCAGCAGAGAAAGGAGTTTGGGAGGTGGGGGGCAGAGGGGAATCTAGGGAGAAGCCTGGGAGAGGCAGTGTGAAGTACAGGTTTCAGGAGGCAGCATAAGGAGCTTGCAGGTAGGAAGTGGCAGAGGGAAACAGCAACACGTCTGAAGACGCAGACCTGGTTGCTTAATACAGGGTCTCTGGGCTGGAGCCCAGAGTGGAGGATGGGTTTGCGGCTGGTAGGACAGGGATTGTATGCCCTGTCCTACCAGCCGCAAGGACAGGGCATACAATCCCACCTAAAAATGACTGAGCCCAGGGTGGGGCAGAAGACTGAGCCTAAAGACCAGGCTGAGGAATAGCCCCAGAGGGGACAGAAGGATCTGTTAGGAAATTTTAGACCGTTAGTTGTACTTTTCTTACCCCAGAACGCATAGCCTGAATCTTGTGAGGCGGCTGGAGGGCCAAAGCCACAGGAAGAGATGGAGCACCAAAGCAGCTGCTGGCAGGGGCTACCAGAAGGGGAAAGGGCCTGCATTCCTGGCCATAAGCAGGCACTCTAGGGGTGAGTCCACACCTTCACATGAGGGAAGAGGAAAATCCATACCTAGTAAGGATGCCCCACAAATGTACATGGAAGCACTAACAGTGGGGTTCCGCAGGGGACTGTTTTGGGACCGGCTCTGTTCAATATCTTCATCAACGACTTAGATATTGGCATAGAAAGTACGCTTATTAAGTTTGCGGATGATACGAAACTGGGAGGGATTGCAACTACTTTGGAGGACAGGGTCATAATTCAAAATGATCTGGACAAATTGGAGAAATGGTCTGAGTTAAACAGGATGAAGTTTAACAAAGACAAATGCAAAGTGCTCCACTTAGGAAGGAAAAATCAATTTCACACATACAGGATGGGAAAAGACTGTCTAGGAAGGAGTACGGCAGAAAGGGATCTAGGGGATATAGTGGACCACAAGCTAAATATGAGTCAACAGTGTGATGCTGTTGCAAAAAAAGCAAACATGATTCTGGGATGCATTAACAGGTGTGTTGTGAGCAAGACACAAGAAGTCATTCTTCCGCTCTACTCTGCTCTGGTTAGGCCTCAGCTGGAGTATTGTGTCCAGTTCTGGGCGCCGCATTTTAAAAAAGATGTGGAGAAATTGGAAAGGGTCCAAAGAAGAGCAACAAGAATGATTAAAGGTCTTGAGAACATGACCTATGAAGGAAGGCTGAAAGAACTGGGTTTGTTTAGTTTGGAGAAGAGAAGACTGAGAGGGGACATGATAGCAGTTTTCAGGTATTTAAAAGGGTGTCATAAGGAGGAGGGAGAGAACTTGTTCACCTTAGCCTCTAAGGATAGAACCAGAAACAATGGGTTTAAACTGCAGCAAGGGAGGTTTAGGTTGGACATTAGGAAAAAGTTCCTAACTGTCAGGGTGGTTAAACACTGGAACAAATTGCCTAGGGAGGTTGTGGAATCTCCGTCTCTGGAGATATTTAAGAGTAGGTTAGATAAATGTCTATCAGGGATGGTCTAGACAGTATTTGGTCCTGCCATGAGGGCAGGGGACTGGACTCGATGACCTCTCGAGGTCCCTTCCAGTCCTATAATCTATGAATCTATGAATAATATTTCTGGGCCCTGCCCCCAAGGTTATACTGCCTTGATTTTTTTTCTGCAGCAGTTTCTCCTCAAGTAGTTTTTTCCTTAGGCTGATGTTAGAGGAATGTACAATAGGGGGAGACTTGCAGTAGCTGCAGTTTCTGAATGTGCATTATTTCTATGGGCCATTTATTTTCACATCATTGTCAACTGAAGCATGAGGCCCTTTCCAAGACTCCTAGAAACCTAGTTCAGAAATGACCCTGTTGCTTGTCTCTAAGAAGAAAAATCCACTGGTGTGTTTCATAGTAATGAATCAAAGCTCTCTAGCTTACACTTGTGTTGCCGTGGAGTTTGGGGCTGTTACTAAAGTATATCCTTTAACGCTAAGGATATAGGGTTTCTCCTATTGTTGCCATGAGGACAAATGTCCATTGCACTCATCTCAAGACACAACCTCTAAGCCTACCAATGAGTCTGCAATGACACGCGTACGTTCTGCCCAATCAACTTGAAAGAGCTAAGCGTTTTCCTGGTCAGAGGACAGGGACTAGGAATTTAACTAGGAGCAGAGGTCGTTGTGGAATGATCACAATGGCAGGCTGTGTGAAACTCCTTATCAGCACAAGATTTAGATTTTTTTTTATACCATATTAACGTGCCTTGAAGCTCCTCTGTAGGAGGGTAGATGAGAGTCACAGGGCTCTCCCATCATGGGCAATCCTTATGGTAGGGTGCTGAAGGCCTCCTCAAGTAGAACCTTTGGCTGAGCCTTCAGGGTCACTTTAGCAGACATGCCAACTCTCTCAAATTGATTGTGAGATGTGATTTCTGAGTAAAATTTAAGCTTCACTCGGGATCTTGCGAAAGAACTCTCAAAGCCGAGGATTTTATTCAGTCCCGGGCCATGGGGCTCCACCTGTCAGCCTGGGAAGTGGGAGCGGGACTCCCCCCTGTAGCTGCCCCAGGCCTGGAGAGTGAAGAACCCTAAGGAGCAGAGGTGAGGCTGGGAGGGCTGAAGTTATGGCCTGGGGACTGCAGGAGGGCTGAAGTGAGGAGGGGGAAGGCTGTTGGAGTGTGTGGGGGATGTATTGATGATGGGTTCTGAGCAGATGGGTGAGTGCTGGGAGGGTGGTAGGGATCGGCGGAGTAGGGGGCTGAACTGATGGGGGCTGGAGGACCGAACTGAGGCAGAGCTGAATTGAGGGGCATTTGATGGGGACAGAACTGATGGGGCACTGAAGGACAGGATTAATTGCCAGGCAGGAGACAGGCACATGTGGGGCTGAGAGCTCCTGCAGCAGGGGGTCAAAATCACCTTATCCAGTACATGTGGAAGAATGGGTGATACTACTTGTCACATGCAGACATCCTGGGGATGGGCAGCGGGAGATCAAAAATTGAGACTGACCTAAAAACCACAATATCCTCTTATTAAAATCTCATGACTTTTGGGGGTCCAATTCCTGATCTTCCATCTCTCGAAGTTGGCAGTACTGTTATGGCAGACATCACTGGGAAGCCTTCTCACACCTCCCGTGAGCCTTCCAGGCAAGAGAGGTGAGTTGGGGGATAAAGGCTGACTGAATATAAATGGCAAGCCCCATTCCCCTGCCCCTCCTGGTTGTCATCACTGGTATAAGGGGAGGCAGCCTGAATCACCACACTAACAAATATGTACCATGCATTCAAAGACGAAATGCAGGGGCTCTAGACTCAGGGCCTCCTTTCCAAGTGAAACCTGATGCATATACATTGTATTATTGAAAATAAAACACGATGGTGCTTAGCTGAGGGATGTCAAGTGACTGGCCTACCTTTCTCACAGGTCAGTCCGTAGTTATTCCGTACCACCTCTTAAATGGCAGAGTATCAATGGCAGGGTTAGGGTCATGTCTGCAGCCCTTTGCTAGAGAAATCGAAGTGGGCACAAGCAGGCATAAGACTCAAAGGGCTGAGGGACACTACCTCAGGACCTGGTAACGGGAGATACAGGAAGAAGGAAACGTTTGTGGTTTTAAGAAGAAACGTAAGGAATGTTGAGTATTTTGCTTTACTGAACATTGCTTCTTCGCTTCCAATTAATTTCTGTTCAAACACTACCTCAAAATTCTTCCCCTATCAATGTGTGCAAGATAGTGGAGGTGCGTAAAGATGCTGGAGATTCGTTTGTCTCAAAATGAAAATATGGTAGGTAAGCATTTCTCTTTCCCCTAGGAATTCCAGTCTTTGCAAGGACACTCATATTGCTATAGAGAAAATGTAAGAGAATAACTCAGGCAGCTTCAAGTAGAACAGGACATTTTAGGAAAGGCTAAAAGTTTCACGTTGAGGGCCCATCTGTTGTCCCTATGTCAATGTGATATGTCCTACTGTGTGAAGAGGGCGGATGTGGAGCAGGCACCGTGAGAATTCACAATCTTGCATACAGCAGAGCTCATATCTGCACAACCAGCGCTTAGAAAACTTGTTGGGGAAGTTGAGGGTTGGGTGGAGTAACTAGTAGGTCAAAACCAGGGGTGGCTCTAGCGTTTTTTGCCGCCCTAAGCATGACGGGCAGGCTGCCTTTGGCGGCATGCCTGTGGGAGGTCCCTGGTCCCGTGGATTTGGCGGCATGCCTGCGGGAGGTCCGCAGGTTCGGCGGCAATTTGGCGGTGGGTATACCGAAGCCGCGGGAGCAGTGGACCTCCCGCAGGCATGCCGCCGAAGGCTGCCTGCATGCCGTCCTCGCAGGGGCCGGAAGGGTGCCTCCCGCGACTTGCCGCCCCAGGCACGTGCTTGGAGCGCTGGTGCCTGGAGCTGCCACTGGTTGAAACTAGGTCAGTGCTATTAACTCCCATCACTTGGCGTTAAAGGTTCTATCCTGACTGACAAAGCTACTGAACTGCAGGTGGATAAGTGAGATGGATGCATAGGGTGCAGGCATCGCTTAATTTGTGCCAGGGCTTGGCAGGGCTGGGCCCCGGCATCTCTGGGCTTGCTGTATCAGTTATGAGTGTGTGTGTGTGTGTGTGTGGGGGGGTGTATTAAAAATTGCCTGAGCCCTGGCACCTTTCATTACAAATGAGCACTGGGTACAGGCATGGCCATTCAGGTGGGGAAAAACACCAGTCAGAGTAGGCATTTCCTGGCAAGGGAGTAGATAAACGGAAACCAAAGGAAGTATTTAATGGCTGAAATGGTCTGCTTCATCACTACTGCTTTTCTTCCGTTGCCACCTCTAGCCCCTTGGAGCCAAATTGTGGTCTGTGCCATGACAGCTGTGTATAGAGACACACAGGGGGCTCTGACAACTTGGGGAATCTGTCTGGACAACTTATGAAATCCAGTTAGGAAGCTGTATCTGGGGAATGCCTTGGTGGCTGTGGAATCCACAGCTTTCTGACATGGGCTATAGCTAAGGACCTACCAAATTCATGGTCCATTTTGGTCAATTTCACGGTCACAGGATTTAAAAAATTGTAAATTTCATGATTTCAGGCATTTAAATCTGAAATGTCACAGTGTTGTAATTGTAGGGGTCCTAACCCAAAAAGGAGTGTTGGGTGTGTGTGTGTGGGGGGGGGGGGGCGGGGGGGTTTGCAAGGTTATTGGGGGTGGGGGGGTTGCAGTACTGTTACCATTAATTCTACACTGCTGCTGGCGGCAGCACTCCCTTCAGAGCTGGGCAGCTGGAGAGCGGCGGCTGTTGGCTGGGATCCCAGCTCTGAAGACAGAGCTGCCAGCAGCAGCGCAGAAGTAAGGATGGCCTGGTATGGTATTGCCACCCTTACTTCTGTGCTTCTGCTGGCGGGGTGCTGCCTTCAGGGCTGGACTCCAGTCGCCCAGCTCTGAAGGCAGCACAGAAGTAAGGGTGGCAATACCACAACCCCCCTAAAATAACCTTGTGACCCTCTTGCAACTCCCTTTTGGGTCAGGACCCCCAGTTTGAGAAACACTGGTCTTCTCCCCTCCCCCCCCCCCCATGAAATCTGTATAGCATAGGGTAAAAGCACACACAAGACCAGATTTCATGGGGTGAGACCAGATTTCACAGTCCATGACATGGTTTTTCATGGTCGTGAATTTGGTAGGGCTATAACTATAACACGTTTCCTAGGCCAGATACAATGGAGAACTGTTAACGTTAATGACTGTGCCCTGGATAGAACAGTTGGTATACTAATGCAGTGGCTCTCAACCTTTCCAGACTGTTGTACCCCTTTCAGGAGTCTGATTTTTGTCTTGTGTACCCCCAAGTTTCACCTCACTTAGGAAACTACTTGCTTACAAAATCAGACCTAAAAATACAAATGTATCACTGCACGCTATTACTGAAGTGCTGACTTTCTCACTTTTACCATATCCTAAAATAAATCAATGGGAATATAAATATTGTCCTTACGTTTCAGTGCATGGCTTGTTTATGCTGCTCTATATACTACTGTATGACATTTAGTTTGTACCGACTTTGCTAGTGCTTTTTATGTAGCCTGTAATAAAACTAGGAAAATACCTAGATGAGTGGATGTACCCCTTGGAAGATCTCTGTGTACCTCCAGTTGAGAACCACTGTGCTAAGGAGGTTGCCTGGAGCTGGGAGAAGCTGCTTCTTCCAGTTTGTCTGCAGTGGGCTGGTGAAGTGGAGAGTGGAAAAACACTAGCAGCGGGAGAAAAGAACCCGCTGTTGGTAGGGGAGCATATAAATCTGAGACTGAAACAGGAATCCTGCCGCAGAAGAGGAAACCCAGGCTCTCGGGACTCTGTCCTGTCGAATTGCAGACCAGCCAAGATCAGAGAGTCAGCTGAGCTGGAAAGAGTCCGTGTTTCTGAAGAGAAGCGATGAGGGGCAGAGGAAGGATCCTAGGCCCTCCAGAGGGCTCTGCAGAAGCCCTCACACCTCTCCAGGGGGGTGGTGAACCTGAGGCAGGGAAATGCATATAGGTCTGTTTCTCCTGCAACTTAGTAACAAGTAATGGTGTTTCAGAACCCTCTGTCAAGTCGCTGTGTCTGTTGGCTGTCACGTACCCCTGAAGTGGTGATGTGTAAACCAGAAAGCTCATGCCAGGGGTGGGATCCTAGGGACTATGCAAGAGCTGCTGGTGAGGCAGCACTAATTTCAGGGCCTAGGAAACTGGATTGGGGGGCGTTCCTGCTGCCAAGAGTGGTGTCAGATAAGAAATCTGCACCTGGAGACCCACAGCCAGGGACTAGCTAAGCTCAGCCTAGCTCCAGCCAGATGAGAGCTCCCTCTCTGCGCCCTGAGTGCCCACCAGGGAGCTCGGCTAGATCTGTGAAAGGCTCACAACCGCAGGAGGAGCCCCTGAGGCGTTACCATGTGTGCTGGTGGTGGATCACACGGCTGCCTGTTTAAATGCAGAAGTTCCTGGGCTGCTGAATCTGTGGCCAGCCTCAGAATTGCACCCAAACAATAGAAATGTTAAGACACATTAATGCCAAATCCATGGACAAATCAATTTATTGCACTAAGCTACTTAGTGGGCCCATCTGGTAATTGGCAATTCATGGCTTGGGCCATCTGCTACTAGCTGGCAAGGCTTGGGACAGATACCTAGTGCAGCCGACAGTTTAGCTTTGTTTTCCATTTTCTCCAATCTCTAGATTTCGGAGCAGCAAAACTCAGTCACTCCTGCAGTTTAGCAATGAGGCAATGGAAAAAAAGCAGACTTCTCCCTAACCCTTATGATGATTGGGTTGGACTTAGACATAGCTGTCACTCATACCACAGCCCAGTCACACAAGGCGCAGAACAACCTTAAATCTTTGTTATTTCAGGGGGAGTCAAGGTCACTCTGTGCTTTGCAGGACTGAGCCGTAAAAATGCGGCTTTAGCATGGAACTGCCTCCACGTGTTCCTGTTACAACAGGGGAAGACTCAGACATGGCACAGAGATGTAGGCTCCCTCTTAAGCCATCCTGCGATCAGCTCTTTGGATAGTTTCTGCTGAGTCATTGTGGCAGCTACTGCCTGTTCATTTATAAGCTGACCCCCCCCCCCCCGCACCATGGATAGGTAAAAATGGCAAAAACTGTATGACCTTTTCATAAGCCAACCCTATATTTCAGGGGTTGGCAAACTTTGTTTCCTGGCCTGTCAGGGTGAGCTGCTGGCAGGACGGGACATTTACCTAACAAAATGTCCTGGCCAACCAGCAGCTTACCCTGATGGGCTGGGAGCCTGATCTACAATGACAATGTATTAGATATTCAATAGAGCTTAAATCGTCAGCTTTTGGTGTAGACCCGTTGATAAGCCGACCCCCGCTCTTTGATGCTTCACTTTTTTACCAAAAAAATTCGGCTTATGAACGAGTATATACGGTAATAGTGGAAGCCTGTCAAGATGAACTGGAGATGAGCCACAGCCCATCTCCAGGAAAAGTTAAACCCCCAAATCTACGAGGCTTCACTGGCATCACAAGCTATACAAGGGCTGCTGAAGCGGACGAGTCATTGCTTTGGCTATCTGTCAAGACACGTATGATCCAACCGCAACAAGGCTATATGTGGAGTCTGATCCCTTGTTTTGTCACTGCCGTCATCAGGTAAGTAGGCTGCTACATGGCACTGTACAGTCTGTCTCCTACGGTTGGGTACAATTTGGTCTTGTCGAACTTTGTCTTCCTTGCGTTTTTCTCACATCAGTGATGATGCTACGTGAAAGAAGTGCATCTCATATCACACCTAATGCACAGTTTCTCCTCTGTGGGTTCAGATTGTGCTCTGTACCTCCCGGTTTGACCTCTGCTCTGTGGTTGTTGATTGTGTAACTGAGAATCTGCTCTAGTTTTGCATGCTTCACTGTGAGGTAGTGGGCTCAAATGGTAGTTTATATGCAGGGATCTGTAGCCATCTAGCTTGTTTGCACTTATTCTGCATAAACTGTGTATTAGTGCTCCTAGAGGCTGATCCAGTATCTTGAGTACCTCTGTGGTTTTGGGCTGGGTTCTTGGCTCCATTGTTCACACTTAAATAGATTGCATTGTGCCAATTGAAGGTATAGTTCATGTGCTTGTCTTTGTGCAGTGAGACTCACCCTAGTGCACAGAGCGGGCTTAAGGGTGCATAGCACCATATGGGTGCCCTTGACCCCTATGCCATTTCATTAGGCTTTAAAAGTCTATGAACTGTACTTCGCACATCATTCTGCAGGGAGCGTTGCTATTACTTGGCTTATTGCATTCCATACATATTACTTTGTATCCATTTCTTACATTTTTCAGGGTACATAGAAATGGACCTGAACTTAAGCACTATTTATTGGTTGACTTGCTTTAGCTATGTTGAGCTTAAAACAGTGGCCTGTTCAATTTGTGATTATGCATATTAAACAGGAGCTAGGCTTTGCTCGCTGATGCATGCAGTTGACTGTGAAAGGTGGTGTATACACACAAGAAACACAAACCAGGTCTTTGGGACACCCTGTGGCCCTGCCCCCCCGCTTTAAGGGGTCTCAGTGCACACCCTGGCTATCTGTCTAATCTATGTAGAGTGCAGCATGCCTGGCCCATCCATGCAGTTCTCCTGCCACAAGCCTCTGCTGGGGCAGTGGTGTGGGGGCTCCTTAGATGGTGATGTGATGGGTTTCCCCTCAGGGTACCACCTGGAACTGGGGTTCCACTGAGCACTCTGACCCACCAGCCTGGACTCCCTCTCACTGTACTACTGTGACAAGCTATAGACCGCTCCCAGTCCTACACTCTCACCAGCATTGGCACAGGCAGGGACACACCCAGCTGCAGTTACATGCAGGCTGACCAGCCACTGCATGAACCAACACTAGCCAGGTTACAACCAAGGTACCCCCAGCTTCCTAGCCTAGGACCCCAGAGCGGTGCCGCCCTACCCTGGTTGAAACTCTGACCAGTATGAATGTGGAGAGGAATATGCAACAAACTTGTGTTAACCAAATTGAGATTTTTCCCCAGACACTTCACTTAAAGGACACTGGTTTAGATTAAAACATATAACTAGTTTATTAACTACAAAAAGATTTCAAGTGATAGCAAACAGATAAAAGCAGATTGCCTAGTAAATAAACAAAACCCCCAACTAATCCTAAAATACTAGGAAGACTGGATATGAATGAGCAATTTCTCAACCTGACTTGCAGATTCTCAAGGCACAAGCTGCATTTGCTTTGAGGATTGGGCTCCCCACCCCCGTTCCAAGTCCTTTTCTTTCAGAGCTTCTCTCAGGTGTTGCGTTGTGGGGGAGTGAAGAACAAGAGATGATGTCGCTCCATGCCTTATATAGGTTTTCCATAGGGTGTGAACCCTTTGTTTCAAACTTGGTTCCCAGATCAGTTTGTGCGAAAAATACAGGTACCCACAATGGAGGTCAGTCATGTGGTCTGGTCACATGCCATTGCAGAATTATAGCAGCCATTACTTGCAGGTTGTCTGGAGTGTTCTCAAGAAGGCTCACCAGGTGGGAGATAAGCTTCTCCTAAGGCCTAGTGTTTTTCCTAATGGCCCATTACCCTGAATAGGTCTTTCCCACCCAGCTATCTAGACTGGTGGCATCTTGCCTAGCAGGTGTCACACAGGTGTAAGTACATGTAAAATAAAGATAGTCAATATTCATAACTTGATACAAAAATGATACATGCATACTTATAGGATAATCCTATTCAGCAAATTATAACTTTTCCAATGACACCTCACATGGCTCATCTTGTACAAATTGCATCAGAACTATGTCATAATCATATTATTAGGGTTGTCAAGTGATTAAAAAAAGTAATTGCATGATTAATCACACCATTAAAAATAATAGAATACCATTTATTTAAATATTTGTGGATGTTTTCAAATATATTGATTTCAATTACAACACAGAATAAGTGTACAGTGCTCACTTTATATTTATTTTTTATTCCAAATATTTGCACTGTAAAAAACAAAAGAGATGGTATATTTCAATACACCTAATACAAGTACTGTAGTGCAATCTCTTTATCATGAAAGTTGAACTTCAAATGTAGAATTATATACAAAAAAATACTGCATTCAAAAATAAACAATGTAAAACTTTAGAGTCTACAAGTCCACTCAGTCCTACTTCGGCCAATTGCTCAGATAAACAAGTTTGGTTACAATTTGGAAGCGATAATGCTGCCTGCTTCTTGTTTACAATGTCACCTGAAAGTGAGAACAGGTGTTCGCATGGCACTGTTGTAGCCAGTGTCGCAAGATATTTACATGTCAGATGAGCTAAAGATTCATATGTCCCTTCATGCTTCCACTACCATTCCAGAGGACATGCGTCCATGCTGATGACAGGTTCTGCTCGATAATGATCCAAAGCAGAGTGGATCGATGCATATTAAACCTTCTGCAGGTGGCATCTGACTCCGATGACGAAAATGATTTTCTTTTTTGGTGGTTCGGGTTCTTTAGTTTCCGCATCTGAGTGTTGCTCATTTAAGACTTCTGAAAGTATGCTCCACGCCTCCGTCCTTCTCAGATTTTGAATGGCACTTCAGTTTCTTAAATCTTGGGTCAAGTGCTGTAGCTATTTTTATAAATCTCACATTGGTATCTTTTTTGCGTTTTGTCAAATGCAGGTAAAACAGGAGACATACAATTCTCCCCCAAGGAGAATTGTTCAGCATATCTGGCGCGTAAGTATCTTGCAATGCTAGCTACAAAAGTGCCATGCGAACATCTGTTCTCACTTTCAGGTGACATTGTAAATAAGAAGCAGGCAGCAGTATCTCCAGTAAAGATAAACAAACTTGTTTGCCTTAGTGATTGGCTGAACAAGAAGTAGGACTGAGTGGACTTGTAGGACATTGTTTTGTTTTTGAGTGTGATAATGTAACAAAAATCTACATTTGTAAATCATGCTTTCACGATAAAGAGATTGCAATATGGTACTTGTATGAGGTGAATTGAAAAATATTATTTCTTTATAATTTTTACAGTGCAAATATTTGTAATAAAAATAGTAAAATTGAGCACTGTACACTTTGTATTCTGTGTTGTAATAGAAATCAATATATTTGAAAATGTAGAAAAACATCCAAAAATATTTAATAAATTTCAATGGGTATTCTATTGTTTAACAATGCGATTAATTTTTTTGAGTTAATCGTGTGAGTTAACTGCGATTAATTGACAGCCCTAATCATACCTCATATATAGGGTGTAGTGTTACAGGTGGGTCTTGGTGTTAACATCCTATTGAAATGAACAGGGCAGTTCACAGCTGTCGGCATCTTTCTTTTTCAGGCTGTGCACAAACCCAAGCAGACCTTGTGGCATCCTTTAAGCTTGAATTGTGAACCACGTGTCTTCTTCACAATGAGGAGGGCTAGAAACACGTGCTTGGAAATAAGAGCTGAGCACTTGTCTAGACAGGGACTCGGTGTGTGGCAGGCACGGGTGTAAATTTACAATGCAGCAGCCTGCCTGTCGCTGTCTGGACCCTGCTATCACATGGTAAAAGTTGCATAGTGGGCTTTGATCTCCCCTTTGAAAGGATGGAAATGGGAGTAGATCAAAGTGTACTACAGAACTCTTAGCGCATGATATCAGAGTCCACGTAATGACAGGCAGCTCGGTACAACTTAATTTTACACTCTGGGCTTGCCATGTGCTGTTTACAGATGAGCCCTCCGATTTGCACATGGCCAGGACTGGAGGGGTCTGGTTACTAGATGTGGGCCAGTAAGGGCTCAAGGCTTAATTCAGTACTAGCATCACAGATCGAAGACCCAAACTGGCCTGGACACAGGATTCTAAGCCCAGAAGGGACTACTGTGATCATTGGGTCTGACCTCCTGCATAACGCAGACCAGAGAACTGCCCCCAAATATTCCTAGAGCAGAACTTTTAGAAAAACAGCCAATCTTAATTTAAAAAATTGCCAGTGATGGAGCCCATGATCCTTGGTAAATTGTTCCAATGGTTAATTACACTCAGTGGTAAAAATTGACCCCTTATTTCCAGTATGAATTGGTCTAGCTTCAATTATCAGCCACTGGATTGTGTTAGATTTTTCTCTGCTAGATTAAAGAGCCCATTATCAAACATTTACTCCCCATGTCAGTATTTGGGCACTGTGATCAAGTCACCCCTTAACCTTGTCTTTGTTAAGCTAAATAGATAGACTCGAGGAGCTCAATCACTACAAGGCACGTTTTCTAACCCTTCAGTAATTCATGTGGCTCTTCTCTGAACCCTCTCCAGTTTATCAACATCCCCCTCGAATTGCGGACACCAGAACCAGACACAGTATCCGGCAGCAGTTGCACTAGTACTGAATAGAGGTAAAATAACCCCGTATTCCTACTCGAGATTCCCCTCTTTATGCATCCCAGGATCGCATTAGCCCGTTGGCCATGGTTTCACACTGAGTTCAAGTTCAGCTGGTTCTCCACCATGATGCTCAATTTTTTTTTCAAAGTCCCTGCTTCCCAAGATACAGACATGATGGGGAACTGTCCTACATTCTGTTCCTAGATGTATACATTTATAGTTAGGATAATGGAATGCCAGATGTATACAACACACCATGTACACTTCAGAGCTAGTGCTCATAGACTTTAAAGCCAGAAGAGACCATTGTGACCATCTGGTCTGACCCCTTGCACATCGCAGGCCACAGAACCTCACCCACCCACTCCTGTAATAGACCCCTAACCTCTGGCTGAGTTACTGAAGTCCAGGCCCTCTCAGGGGTCCAGAGAGGCACAGGTCACTTCCAGCTTTTCAGGCCCCTAGCATAATAAAAATAAAAAATGACACGTGGTCTAATCTTGTGCCATCAGAACTGATATATTTTATTAATATTTATGAACATTTTAAACTCTTTAATATGACAATCTATATCTGTTAACAAAAAAATGGTCTCTTACCAAATCACATCTCTTATTTGTTTAAATTTGAAGCTCTGGGCTGAAAGCATGTGTCACATTTTGGTCTGATAGGGATGTGCATAAAAAAAAAAGTTGTGAAACTTATCAAATGCCAAAAAATTAACAAGTGTCTAAATTTGAGGCCCCCTTTGAGCTTGAAGCCCAGGCCCAATGGCCCTCCTGGCCCCCCTCTGATTAGCCCTGCTGAAGTCTTCAAAGTATGGTTTAAAGGCTTCAAGTTGCAGATAATCCACCATTTACACTAGTTTAAACCAACAAGTGACCCCATGCCCTGGGCTGCATCCCCCTTGTCTCTGTCAATCTGACCTGGGGAAAAATTCCTTACCAGCCCCAAATATGGCTATCAGTTAAACCCTGAGCATGTGGGCGAGCCCCACCAGCTAGACACCTGGGAAAGAATTTTCTAGTAACTCGGAGCCCTCCCCATGTAGTATCCTATCACTGGTTGTTAGGGATATTTGCTAATAGCAGTCACAGATTGCCTGCACTGGCACATGACCCATCTCATCATACCATCCCTTACCTAAATGTATTAAGCCCAGTCTTCAAGCCAGTTAGGTTTTTTTTGCCCCCACTGCTCCCCTTGGAAGGCTGTTGCAGAACTTCATGCTTTTGATGGTTCAAAACCTTCTTCTAATTTCAAGACTAATCTTGTTGATGGCCAGTTTACATCCATTTGTCCTTGTGTCCACATTGGCGCTTACCTTAAACTCCTCTCCCTCCCTGCTGTTTGCTCTCTATAAAGACATCAGAGGAATAATGTATCTCCCCATATCCTTTGTGGGGTTAGGTCAGAGGTTCTCAAACTGTGGTCTGCGAGCTCCATTCAGGTGGTCCATGATAGTTCCCTCTAAGGTGCGCGCGCCTGGGTGGCCGCACATGAGAGAATGAAGGGCCACCCATCTAATTAGTGGAGCCACGCAGGCATGGCTTCACTGATTACGTGCCTGGACCCTGGAGAAGACACACATGTAAGGTGAGGTAGTGGTGGCCTGGGGGGAAGGTAGGGGGCAGAGGGATGAGAAGAGGGGGTGGGGGCAATTTGGGACGTGCAGGGCTGCGGCGGCCAGAGAAAAAGGTGACTTTCCACAGCTCCAGGGCTGGGGCTGCCAGGGAGAGACGTCCCTCCTTCCCAGCCCCAGCTCGGGGGCTGCCGAGGCGGTGAGGGGAGAGGGCACATCCATCGCATTAGACAGGTAAGATTACTGATATTAAAATATGAGTTGTGCTTTTATTTGTAGAACAAAAAAAGTTTTTTTTTTTTATATAGCGCTTTTATCCAAAGCACTTAAATAGTTAGCTAACCGTACAAACAACATTTGGAAAGATCATTAAGTGGTCCACCAACACTCTCAGCAATTTTCAAGTGGTTTGCCAAAAAGAAGTTTGAGAACCACTGGGTTAGGCAAAACAAGCCAAGCTTCTTAAGTCTTCTCTCAAGGTAGGCTTTCCATTTTTCTGATTGTTCTAGTAGCCCTGTGGACCTGTTCCAGTCTGAATTCATCTTAAAAACGGGAGACCAGAACTGCGCACAGTATTCCAGATGAGGTCTCACCAGTGCCTTGTATAAGGGCAATAACACTTCCTTATCTCTATTAGAAACATCTCGCCTGATGCATTCTAGGATTGCATTAACCTTTTTCATGCCCATATCACATGGTCATCTTGTGATCGACCAATACACCCAGGTTTTTCACCTCCTTTCACTTCCAACTGATATAGCCCCAATTTATACCAAAAATTCTTGCTCTTAATCCCTAAATGCATCACCTTTTATTTTGCAGTATAAATTTCATCCAATTTCTTACTCCAGTTTCAAGGTCAACCAGATCTTCTTGTATGGCATTTCAGTCTTCCTCTGTATTGGGAGGTATTGCCAATTTTGTGTCATGTGCAAATATTAGCACACTGCCACTCTTTGTGGCAAGGTCATTAACAAAAATGTTAAATAAGGTAACCCTTCTGCCAGTCAGAGTTGGCAGCAGCAAGGACTGGGTTCAGTATCTAGGGGCAGAGGTGAAAGTAGGCCGGTACGGAGGACCGGTAAGAAAAGGTGCAGTAGCGTACCGGCAAGAAAATGGAGCATTTTCTCCCTCTTTGACTCCTCCTCCTGGCTCCAGCAATATTGAGGGTCCAGGGGTCTGGCTCCACAAATGTTTGGGGCTGGGTCTCCCCCTGGCCCCACCTGCTGCCCTCCCACGCCTCCCCTGAGTGTGCCCCGGCCCCCCTTTGCTTCCTCCATGCACCTCCCTGGATCCGGCTACAGCAGAGCTTCCGTGTTTCTCTCCCCTGAAGCTCCATGCTGCCTGCCTGCATTAACTGCCGCCCCAGGGTCCTAGTGGCCCCCTCCACTACTGCCAGGGCAGGCTGCTCTTCCCCCTCAGACCCTTTCATTTTCCAGTGGGACCTTCCACCAGTATAGCCGTCCCCCTGCCTGCAGTCACTGCTCTTGCTCCACAATGGGCAAGGGACAGCCCCATCCCCCACCCTCAGTGAGGCTACAATGAGGGGCAGCAGCAGGGGAGGAGGTGCACATGTGATGGCAGCCCCCCGGCATGGCACCCACCACAGGGGAGGCGAGGGGGATTCCTGGACCTGAGAGGGGCCCTAGGAGCACGTGTGGTGGGAATGAGTGTGAGGAGGGGAGAAGGGGGTCCCTACCCCAGAGCTTGCTGTTGCCGGCAGGGAGAGGGCTGGGGGGAGTCCTCCTCTCTGGCTCCAGTCCCAGGGCAGCCTGCCTGCACCCCAACCTCATCCCCTGCCCTGCCCCACCCCAGAGCCCACACCCCCAGCCAGAGCCCTCACAGCCCAACCCTCTGACCTAGCCCTGAGCCTCTCCAACACCCCAAACTTCTCATCTCCAGCCCCAGCCAAAGCCTTCATCCCCATGCACCCTAACCCTCTGCCTCAGCCCTGAGTCCCCTCCCACACCCCAAACCCCTCATCCCCAGCCACACCCCAAATCCACCCCAGCCTCACCCCACAGCCCTCACCCCTGCATCCCCTCCCATCCCCAAACTCCCTCCCAGAGCCTGCACCCCTCCTGCACCCCAGTCCCCTGCCCCAGCCCAGGGCCTGCACCCCAGACCTCCCGCACCCAAACTCCCTCCCAGAGCCTTGGGCAGGTGGCGGGTAGAGTTTGGGCAGGGGCAGGTTCTGGGCACCACCAAAATTTCTACAAACCTGCCACCCCTGATGGCAAGAGCTGGTGCGCCATACCGGGGTGGACCAGCTTCCGGAGGCAGCAATTTAAAGGGTTGGAGCCCAGGGCCTTTTAAATTGCTGCCAGAGCCCTGGGGTAGCGGCGGTGAGGCTCAGGTGGTGATTTAAAGGGCCCAGGGCTCCTGCCACTGCTACCACCCCGGGCCCTTTAAATAGCCACCGGAGCCCTGCTGCCGCTACCCCAGGGCTCCAGCAGCAGGGCTCCGGAGACGATTTAAAGGGCCCTGGAGGGTAGCGGCAGCTGGAGCCCCGGGCCCTGCTGCTGGAGCCCCGGGGCTCTGTCAGCAATTTAAAGGGCCCGGGGCTTTAAATCGCCCCTGAACCCCAGGGCTCCCAGCCACCTCTGCATCTGGGAGCTCAGGGGGTGATTTAAAGGGCTTGGGGCTCCCAGCTGCTGCTACCACAGCCCTAGCCCCGGGCCCTTTAAATCCGGATTTAAAGGGCCTGGGGATTTAAAGGCCCTGCCTCTTCTGGTGGAAACCACGCCCCTCCTCAGGACTCCGGAGTACCGGCAGGTCCTTTAAGTTACTTTCACCCCTGTCTAGGGGTTCACCAGATGACAGGAGAACTCATTCAGACTCTGCCAGAGGTGAAAGTAAGCTGGTCTGGTCTGGTATGGCGTACCGGCAAGAGTCAGTACGCCGTGCCGGACTGGACCGGCTTCCGCAGCGGTGATTTAAAGGACCTGGAGCTCCGGCCGCTGCGGGGAGCCCCGGGCCCTTTAATTCGCCCCGGAGCTCCCAGTCGCCTGTGCAGCTGGGAGCTCCGGGGTGATTTAAAGGCCCTAGGGCTCCCAGCCACAGCTGGAGCCCCAGGGCCTTTAAATCTTGAAAGGCCCCGCCTCTTCTGGTTGAGGCCCCACCTCTTCCGGTTGAGGCCACGCCCCCACTCAGGACTCCGGTGTACTGGTAAGTCCTTTAAGTTACTTTTACCCTTGGACTCTGCTTACAAAAAGATTGGTTCCAGACTGACCCTGAGGAACTCCACTAGTAACTTCCTTTCAGCCTGCTAGTTGCATTTCAGTATGACCTGTTGTTGTCTCCCCTTTAACCAGTTCCTTATCCACCTTTTGATTCTTTAGTTAAACTGAAGATGGGAATTAATACATTTCCCACATGGAACTGTATCAAATGCCTTACTGAGATGCAGCTAGATGAAATCTACTGCATTTCCTTTGTCTAGCAAATCAAGTTATATTCTCAAAGAAGAAGGTCAGATTGGTCTGGCACGATCTCCCTTTTGTGAAACCATGTATTTTACTGCAATTACCATTTACCTCTTCCTTTAATTACTCTTTCAAAATTTGTTCCAAGACCTTGCATGCAACTGAGGTCAAACTAACAGGCCTGTAGGAAAACAGTGATCTGGGAACCTTTCTCTAAGTATAGGTACTATATTTGCAATTCTCCAGTGATATGGTATGATGCCCAAGTTTTGGGATTCATTAAAGATCCTTGCTAGTAAGCTTGCAACTTCATGTGCCAGTTCCTTTAATATTCTTGGATGGAGCCTTTGGGCCTCTGATTTGGTCCCATTAAGCTGTTTTGAGTTTGGCTTCCACCTTGGATGTGGTAATTTCTACTTCCATGTCCTTGTTCCCATTAGCCACCCTGTCAGTAGCCACCCCTAAGCTCCTCATTACCCTTATTAAAAATGGAGGCAAAGTATTTGTTTAGGTGTTGGGCCATACCTAGATTATCTTTAATCTCAATGCTATCTTCAGTGTTTATGAAGATGTGTCCCACTTCTTTTCTTTTCATGACTAAAGAATTTTGTTACTATTGGATTTAACTGCCTTTGCAAGATCCAACTCTGTGGCTGTTGCTAGTTCTCACTTTTCCCCTATGCTCTTTGACCTCCAAGAGGTAGCTTTCCTTGGTGACCCATTCATCCTTCACTTCCTTCTAGGCTTTCTGTTTTCTCTTAATCTGTTTTTAAGATGCTTGTTCATCCAGTTTGGTCTGGCACCCTTTCCTATTTTCCCCCTTGTTTAGGATGCAGGCTTCAGGTAATTTCTGCAACTTTGACTTAGGTAATTCCAAGCTTCCTCCACATTCAGATCCTTGTTCTTCAGGCCAGTCCACTTCCTTAGGTAACTCCCTCAACTTTTTTTAAAGTTTGCCCTCTTGAAATCTAGAACCCTAGTTGCAGACCTATTTTCGTTTATCCTTCCATTTAATTTAAATTGAATTAATTCATCAGCACTTGAACCAAGATTGTCCTCTACAGTCCTTGCTACTTACCAAAACTAAATATAAAATGGCATCACCTTCTGTTGGTCCCCTTCTAGGATTTGGCTGTTCTGGTCCTTGGGGGAAGCTAGGCTACCTACGAAAAGCATAGGTCTAGGAAATCTGGCTTCTATTCTGCCACTAAGGTCTGAGTCTAGGTCATCTATTGTTCCACTTAAACCTGGAAAATAATTGCTTCCCAGGAGGGCTGTTCTACAGAGTAATTACATGCAGTAGGCAACTATTTTAAATAAAACCGTTTTTCCTTGGCTGATTTTATATGTACAATACAAAACAGTCTAAAAGAGCTTCACTATGACTAGGGGATAAAAAGAGTCACAAAAAAAGAACCTTAATGTGAATAATTCTGAAGTTCCCCTTTCAAAATAAGTGCCCTTGAAATATACAATTGGAAGTTAACTAGTGATTTGGCTCAACTTCAGAAAAAGTTGACTAAAGTTCATATTTTTAGGGGATGTTTCAGTGGTCAGACAGATGTCTGAAAAACAGAAGTGGTGGTATTACAATGGGAATTGGGTCTTGAACCTTCATTTGCACAGATGGCAACTACTGAACAAACATGAAAGGCGTCATTTTGATCTTAGATTTTACCCTGGGGTTACTCTATTGATTTCCCTGGAGTTACTCCTGATATGAGAATTCTGCCCCCAAATCTTGTAAGAGTTTTCAGGGTTTGTTTTGGTATGCCTTGTCAAAAGCTTTCTCCTCTTTATAAGGCTTGAAGTATTCCAGATTGTGGGACAGAAGCAATAGAGTTGAAATCTGTGGCTCCAAGGTTTTTCCATGTGAAATATTTTTCTGTTATTGTGAATGTTATTCTATGGGGTGGATTATTAATTGAATTCCCTATCAGGCTTTACTTTCAGGACATGGAGGGCCCAGAGCAAGGATTAGCAGCAGGGGTCCTTATGGCTAATGTGATTAAAAACTACTTAGCTGGAGAAGAGAGAATTTCATTATTCTCCACTGTATTGTTCAGTTGTGATGAGTGCAGTAATGTTAATGATGAGACTCTTACCCCCAGACAGGTCATACATGTTTCATTTAAGCAGTTATAAAAAGAAATCAGCAATAGAGCTAGTTATAGGACACTTGCTAAATGCAAGTTATTACCATAGCGCAATATAATTTGAAGAACATCTTTTCATGTACTCTTCTAAGAAGCCAGGATATCTCCCCCTTCCCCCCCCCAAAAAAGTCTAGGCAACTGTTTCCATAGTAGCAGATCAGATGATACAAAGACACAAACCTGTAAATTCTATCATGGATGTATGGCCTCCCCCATTACTGGGACATCTGAGCACCTCAAAATCGAATGTAGTTATCCCCCACACCCTGTGAGGCAGTTTTTCCTATTTTACAGCGGAGAAACCAAGGCATGGGGACTAAGTGACTTGACACAGGTCACACACAATGCACACACTGATGACAGAGCTGAAAGTTAGGCTTAGGTCTCCAGAGTCCCGGTCCCAGTGCCCTATGCAATAGACATGGCTTCTCTCTTTGCATCAGCCTCCAAACACCATTGGCTAACCATTGCCTTTCACTACCAACCTAGCCAATTTGAACTAGTGTCAGAGGTGAACCTACATATATCGCCCCATTACCAGTTCCTTGACCCTTTGTACCGCTCAACTGATGACTATGAATGACTCTCCTGAGATGTTTTTGGTAATAGAGGAATTCACTAGCTTCATGATAACTCCACAGTCTTAACATCTCTGCACGAGACAGAACACGAACACAAAAGCTCCTTCAAATCTGAGTAGCAGTTGTTTGCATCTCCCTGTATCTGCCTGCAAGATGTGGAAGAGCAAAGTCAACAACTGCAACCAAGCTAATAAGGTCTTTCTGATGGTCTTCCAGTCTGTGTTCTGGCAAGAGCATGTAAACTTGAGGCACTATCTCTGTGCCTGAGGACTTAGGTCAATCAGTTGCCTCTCTCAGTGTGGTGGTTTCCCTGTTACTTTTTCATTCTTTGCTAGTTTTATAGTAGTTTCTCGTGTAACATGTAAGAAGGGCTTATGTACCATACCATACTTCCAGCTTTGCCATAAAGAACCCTACAAGATATCAGTCATTCTGTAAGTGAAAATGATCTTACCAGAATATTTTCAATGGTATTTTTTTGTTGCTTTATGTAATGGGGTGTCTATCCCACACAGGTGAACAGAGGTTTACACAGGAGTCTGAGAGCTCAGTCAGCCCACCTTCCTGCACCTTGTTGATTTGCTATCAGACCCAGCTGGGGAGAAGTGAAAGCTACAGGAGAAGTCTAGGAGAGGGACCAGACAGAAAATTCTAGGAGAGAAGAGGTGCGGAGTTCCTGTTGTGTGAGAAGAGCCTGGGGGAAGGCCATAAGTCTCGAATTAATCCCTGGGGTGGGTGCTGGAAAGGGGGCACAGCATGGAGGCAGTCTGGAGGGCTTGGTGTTCCAGCAGAGAAGGGAGGAGCTGGGAGGATGTAGGGAGAACCTAGAGACCTGTGGACCAAAGGAAAGGCTGTTAGGCACAGGTCACAAAGGGCTTGGAAGCAGGAAGTGGCCCAGAGAAGCAGCATTGTGTCTGGAGGGGCAGACCTAGCCGCTCAACACTGGGTCCCTGGGCCAGAACCAGAGCACAGGTTGGGCCTGGGTTCCCCTCCCATCCCCAAGGAAGGGTGCACATGCCTGGGGTAAGGGCTGTTGAGCTCAGGGTTGGGCTGAAGATTAACTCAAGGATGGGCCAAGGAATAGCCCAAGATGGGACAGAGGTGTAACACTATTAGTTGCACTCTTGTTGCCCTGGAAGGGGAGAGACTTTCAAGTGACTGGCTGAGTTGCGAAAAGAGGCAGACCAAGTAGGACACTATAGGTAAACCTCTGGGTGACTGTTGGCAGGGGGTGCACTATACAGAAAAGAGCTGTTCTGGCATGCTCAGCCCCGATGGAGTGCTCCAGGCAGGAGTTCACTTCTACACCCTACAAAAGTAGATGCCAACAGTCACCACATACTAAGTCCTTGCTCTAAAGAGTTCATGATTTAGTCCGATTGCTAATTTTTTGTATTCCCTGCTTTATTTTTTAGCAGCTGTCTATTCCTATTCTCTAAAGAGTTTCAGGTGCATCCATCTCTATTAACTTTCATTTCAAAACATTTCTTAGTTGATTCTTTGTTGGAGGGGGAAGGAGTGATAGTTTAATAGCACCTAGGACTACCCCATGAATTTCCAGAAGACATAATACAAATCTGATAGAAGAGACCACGTTCCCTCATTGCCTCCCCGCCCAGCTCTGTCCCTATTACAGCATATTTTTTTTTCTTTTCCCCCTTAATCTGTCTATCTCCCTCCCTTCTCCCCGCAGTTGAAAAATGCAGCAGTTTAAAGATGCCGCTTGCCTGTAAATGTGCCAAATAGGAAGCAGACAAGACGCATCAAGTCACACCCTCGGGTCATGAAGAGCAGAAAGTGGCCCATATTGAAGGGGAGGGTCCGTGCTATAGGTGAAAGAATTCAATTAAAACAAGGTAATTTCCTCATGTTGAGGCTGGGGCTCTCTGAAGCATTTGGGACTTGGGGATTATCTGTGTCTGGTTCACTACCCTGCTGTGTTCCTGCTGGTACGATTACCTTGCAACATCTCAAGGGATTTATAGTGAAATCACATAACTGTTCTGTTAACATGTGGTGTGTTTTCCTTGGATTCGCCTTGAGTTCCGTGCTTTGCCCTCTTGTTTCTTTCACGCAGAGAGGAGCGGAATGCCATCTGGCAGTGCTGAGGAATCAGGGCCGTCGGCAGAAGATGGCAACAGAAAGGATAAAATGAGGTTGTTAGAGCTCTATCTTTTCAGCAGTCAGAAGTGAAAGAGGCATATCGAGTAACTTCTGGAACTCACTGCCACAAGATATCATTGAGGTCAAGAACTTGGTAGGAATTAGACATTTCTATGAATTGGACGGATAGGTGCGGGGGGGAAGGAGCGGAGCACATTTTCACTAAGATGAGTTGTTTCCATAACGAATCTCACCACTTGCCTAGCAATTACATGGGCAATGTTCTGTAGGCTCCTGTGACTATTTGGGAATCTGTCCGTACAACTTCTTATTGTTGGCTGGTGTCATGAAGTTGTTATAAAATTGTTCTAACAGGGAACACATTGATGTGGGTGTGGAATCTACCACTTGCTGACACAGGCGGCTGCCTGTACCTACCTGACCAGGGACAATGGAGAGTCGTTAATCTTAACGACAGTGCTCTGGAGTGAACAATGGGTATGCTAATGTGGTGACCTAAGTGGGGAAAGGATTTTGACCTAGTTTCTTTGCAGGGAGTGGATAGAATGGAAGTCTCCAACAGGACGGACAGGTGACAAAGCAGAGGGTTTAAAAAGGACTCAATGGGGGAAGGTTTTTGGAGGGGCAGTGGAGGGGAAGAGACACGAAGGGGAGTTTATTCCAGGGCTCAGGTTGGTCCCCGTTGAACTCAGAGTCATTGCAAACAGTTTCTATAGTCGTAAATGATATGATCACATACTAATTTTTTATTCACGGGACCCCTGCCTCGTTCAATGTATGGGTAGCTGTTCCATTTTGTTCCCATCTCCTTTTTTGATATGTAGTCCCAGTCCCACTGCTGAAACCTGCCCTACATACATAATTAATTGCCTTCTGGACACTTCTGTGGCGCTTTCACCATAGTATGAGTGCTGTACAAACTGCTAATGTACTTCCCTTCACAAATCCTTGAGACCAAGAGCATTATCACCATTTTACAGCTGGGGAACTGAAAGAATACGGACAGATTTATGGAGTGATCACTAATTTTGCATGTCCAGTTTGAGAAGCTTAGGGGCGTTATTAAAGACACACATACACACAAGGGGACGAATTAAGGTTTCACAGGAAATCTTAATTCTAGCATTTTCTTCCTGTTGAGTGTTGGATTTCAACTTGACGTTCTTTTAGCTTAGTTTTCTTGATATGATATTTAGCTCAATTTTTTCTTTAGGTGTTTGACTTCTGGTAAATCTAACTTCTCCAAGGGGCTTGAAATTAGTGTATTGCTCACAATCAGGTCTGAGTCCACTTGGCAATGCATCAATTTCCCCGGTTGCTTGCATGATAAAGATATAGTTAACTATTGTCTTCACTTAAAAGCCACTTTCGTTTTTATAGAAATAACCAGGCTTCCTTATGACAAAATAGTTAATTGAACTCCATGTCTGCAGGTGATGAAAATGAGATTGATTTGTAGAACTGTATATGATAATTTAGCAATGCTTGTTGGGCTCTAGCCCGACCCCCTGTATAAGACTTCCTGTTTAACAGGCACTAAAACAAAGTCATTTATAGTTAAAATCAAGTTTAAAAAAAAAAAAAATCTTGGACAAGTGTCAGATGGTGCCCACGGTGCTAGGCAATTATGTAAGAGCTGAAACATTCTATAATTACAACTAGCACTGTTCTGTCTACACTGACACTCGAACATACAAACCACCATAATTTCTGCTTCAGTAGAAGATACTGTGGCTTCTAAATTCGAACAGTAACTCTCCAGAATATTTCTGACTGCACAGCCAACATTTTAAAGGGGAGGGGAGCAATAAAGCAGGTGGCCTCCATTGATTTATCAGGATTAATAGGTGGCCAGCCCCTCCTCCAACCTGCAGGTGTTTTGTGAGCACTGAACTTGATTTTTTCCCCCCCCAAAGAACTGAACCAGTAGATGTAGAGCAACAGCTGACCCAAGAATTGCCATGCAAATAGTTCTATTGGGCTTTTGTTCAAGACTGGCTTGGAGTGACTCCACTGTTTCCCCTATTTCTTAAGAGGAAGATGTCGTCATCTGTGCTTTGATATTTTCATTAGACATAGCTGCAGGATACAACCAGTATCTTAATTCAGTGCTGAGAGAGGATAGATTCAGTCAAATTACAAACCAGATGCTCCTGTCAATTAAAAACTCTGGCATCTTTTCAATTAATTTAATTAGACAGCATTATATGGACTTGTATATGGTAGGGATGGTGAGCTTCCTCCCCCCCCCCCCCCCCCATAATCTACTTTAAAAATCCTGGTTGCTTTAACTCCAGATGCTTTTTCAGTCTGACTTTTGTGTTGTTAGAACGGCCCTCTAACAAATACTCTGAAACCTATCTTAGTACGTAACTTACCTTGTAGGTTGGAAACCCCCTTTTCACAAAAATGATGCTTTTCTCTACCTATTGCATAGCAACAAATGCACTGGTACAAACAGGGCCGGCTATGGCTTTTTTGCTGCCCTAGGCAGGGGAGGGCGCCGAGCAATCCCCCACTGGCCGGAGCGCCAGGGGGAGGGCGGCGAGCCCGCCGCGGCTCTGCTCTCCCCGCCGGCCAGAGCGCCGGGAGGAGGGCGGGGAGCCCGGCTGGGGCTCTCCGCTCTCCCTGGCGGCCAGAGCGCCGGGGGGAAGGCGGAGAGCCCTCGGCGGCCAGAGCGCTGGTAGGAGGGCGGAGAGCCCAGCTGGGGCTCTCTGCTCTCCCCGGCAGCCAGAGTGCCGAGGGGAGGGCGGAGAGCCCCTGGCGGCAGGAGCGCCACGGGGAGGGCGGCGAGCCCAGTCGCGGCCCCGGTCTCGGGCTGGAGCGCCCCGCCGCGCTGCCCCCCTCCAGGCGCCACCCCAAGCACATGCTTGGTGGGCTGGTGCCTGGAGCCGGCCCTGGGTACAAAACAAATAATTCTAGGTGGAGCTGGCAGTGCTGCCTAGAATTATGAATGCCGGACACTTCCCATTAGAAGGCTCTGTTTTCACTTGCTGAAAACATTTGCCAAATGTTAACAGTTTGGGCTGAAATTCTCCATGCTGGCTGTCTGCCTCAGGCTCGGCTTATTAGGAAAGTTGCAGTGCAATTGGTTCAGTCTGAGAACAAATAATATATGGAGATATACCTACCTCGTAGAACTGGAAGGGACCTTGAAAGGTCATTGAGTCCAGTCCCCTGCCTTCTCTAGTAGGACCAAGTACCAATTTTGCCCCAGATCCCTAAATAGCCCCCTCAAGGATTGAGCTCACAATCCTGGGTTTAGCAGGCCAATGCTCAAACCACTGAGCTATCCCTCCCCCCTGATTAGAGAAGCTCTATTTTTGCCCATATAAGATTCTAACTGTAATTGGGACGCTCTAGTGCAGGGGTCGGCAACGTTTGGCACGCGGCTCGCCAGGGTAAGCACCCTGGTGGGTCGGGCTAGTTTATTTACCTGTTGAGACGGCAGGTTCGGCCGATCGCGGCCCCCACTGGCTGCGGTTTGCCGTCCTGGGCCAATGGGGGTGGTGGGAAGCTGCGGCCAGCACATCCCTCGCCCGCGCCGCTTCTCGACGCCCCCATTGGCCCGGGATGGTGAACCGTGGCCAGTGGAGGCTGCGATCGGCTGAACCTGCTGCGTCAGCAGGTCAATAAACTGGTCCGGCCCGCCAGGGTGCTTACCCTGGCGAGCGGCGTGCCAAACGTTGCCGACCCCTGCTCTAGTGTCTCATGCTATGGTGCAGAGTCTTGAAATTTAGTAGAATATTTGTATTAATACAAGAGATGTGACTTTTGCCATCCCCTTGAAAATGTGCCCACGTTGAAAGCCTCAAAATCTCCATTCACACAGCTCAGTTAAAGACTTGTTAGAGCCTGTCAGCTAAATTTGCCCAAAATTGTCTGCTCCGGGCATGCTCCAACCGAGGACTGCAGTTGAGCATGACATTGCATTCTGCCCATTGCCAGGGGTTGCTGTGGTGCTGGGCATCAGAACTGAGCAGGGATATGTTCCTAGGTGCACACTGCTCCTGCTGCGGATGCCCCAGGTGATGAGAGAGAGGTTGCAGCCTGATGGGATGCAGAGGAGGTGAGGAACGAATCAGAGGGATGGGGGAGAAGAGAAGCAGGAGCCTCATTCAGTGCACAGGCCTATTTGGTTCCATGTACATAGTGAATCTGTCTAGTAAACCAAAAGGGCCTCTCCCTCTTCAGAAAGGACAAGGATCAACTAAGCCTGGGGGACAACAAATGAAAAAAGAGGGAGGGGAGTCATAGGGGAGTGAGGGTCATAGGGTTACAACTAGGGTCCCAGAGTGGGCCACACACTCCCAGACAGCACCCACTGCTGCTCTAGAGGTCAGGGAGTGAGTGGATGCTGCGCAGAGGAAATCTGCCTGGAGAGGTGAATGGACAAGGGCACAACACTGACACAGTTGCAAGGAACTCCGGTGTCCAGCCTCCTCCTCTTTGATTAATATATGGCCAACTTGGCTAATGCCAGCACCTCGAGGCATGGCAGGTGACTCAGCACAACCTCATCAACCCCCAGTACCTTGGGCCTTAGGTTTGGGGAGAATGAGGTTGCCAGCCCATCCAATGGTGGCATGAGATGGATGAACTGCACCCCCCAGTGCCGGTGAAAGTCCTAACAGGGAAGGAGGAACGGAAACACCCCCAGTGGCCTTTGTCTTAGCAGGGCCTTTGTCCCAGGAGGAGGAGGAGTCCTTGCCCTGAAAGGTGACAACTAGTAATAGTGCCTAATCCCCAGTGTAGGCGCAGCTACGTTGACAGAAGAATGCTTCCATCCACATAGCTGACTTCGTTCAGGGAGATGTTCCTGCGCAGATGGAAAAATTGCTTCCAGCTATGTAGGTTGCATTTACACTAAGGAGCTATGCTGGCATAGTTGCCATTGTGTAGACGCAGCCTCAATCACAACTGCAACCATTTAATGCCCCAGCCCTGCATTTGCAATCGGTCCCAGAATACCCACCGGACCTAGGTTTGTAAAGCTCAGTGCCTTGAGCAGTAGCCTTCTATTGTTTCGACTGTCACTATAGAGGCATTTAAATTTCCCTTCCATTTAGCACAAAAGAAAGGCTTTAACCAGGTCTACAGATGTCTATAGATAAGACCCAGTTGTGGCTCAGTTGTGAGGGACCACAGACAAATTGGAGAAGAGTTGGTCTAATTTTTTAGACCTCTTTTGATTAATCACTAGTGGGTGGAAACAGACATCACTGGCTATTCCCTTCCTTTTCCTTACCCTCCTGTGACGGGGCAGCCCCGCCCTGCACTAGCCCCAGCGACATCAGACCAGTAGCTCTGACAGAGGAAGTCCCACCCTGATCGTACTGGGCATGCTCCAGATGCTCACTGAGTATAAAAGGAGGGAACTCAGCTCAGTTGGGGCTGGCGGCTGCAGGGGAAGGACCTAACTGGGAAGCTCCTGCAGAGAACCAGCCGATGCTCTTGAAGCTGCCAGGAACAGAGGCTTCTACAGGCGGCATGAACCCCTACTGAGGGAGGAACCAGAGGACGCGACGGATCCGGAGACTCACGGAGAACCCTGGGATCCGTGGGAGACCCCAACTCCCCAGCTGGTAGGGAGCGACCCAGGGGAGGTGACAGACTGGTACCTTGACCCCGGTAAGGCTCAGCGTGTTTCGGTAGGACCCCCTCGCTGAGCCAGTAGTAAGGTCCTACGGCCCTGCAACCAGGGGCGCTTGTATGAACTCTGGCCATTGGGCCGTGCTGCCCTGCAACCAGGGGCGCTTGTATGAACTCTGGCCACTGGGCCGTGCTACCCTGCGACAAGGGTTGATCCTATGGACTCTGGCCACTAGGCCGTGCTGCCCTGTAAGGAGGGGCGTGAACCCTCACAACTCCCTTCCCTTCCCTTTACTTCCTTGTTCTTTGGTCTTTTTGTCTGTTCAATTTACGGTATATTTTACTGATATTTCTGAGAATATTTCTGGAAAAATTTCAGTAAAATATAAATTGAATGACCAGGGAGCACAGTAAAGTGGAATTGTGCTGAATGTGGGTCGCATCCTAGGATATGCTAACGTTGGAGCGATTTGGGGGCTCCTCTCTTCCTTTTCCTAGTTTCTTATTAGAGGTCAGGTATGCCAGAGTGCAAGGTGTAAACTGAAGCTCTGTTAAAAGCCAGCTGAGGAAGCAATTCTTCTCTCTACACAGGGCCGGCTCCAGGCACCAGCTTCTCAAGCAGGTGCTTGGGGCGGCCGTTCCGGAGGGGAGCGGCACGTCCAGGTATTTGGCGGCAATTCGGCGGACGGTCCCTCACTCCGCCTGGGAGTGAAGGACCTTCCGCCAAATTGCCGACGCAGATCGCGATTGCGGCTTTTTTTTGTTTTGTTTTGGCTGCTTGGGGCGGCCAAAACCCTGGAGCCGGTCCTGTCTCTACAGAAAACAACCTGTTGCAAAATCCAATCCCATGCAGGAGCCAAAGAAGCTAGAAACAAAGGAGAGGTGATAAGCTCTTACTAAAACAATATGGCCATTAAATGTTGAAGCTCTAAGGGAATATAGAAGATAATTATCTGCTGTAGAAGAAGAAGAAAAGAACACTGGCATTGTGTAACAAGGTGCACTTAAAACAAAATCTTTGGAGAAGCTTTAAAAGGATGTGTTGAACAGCTGGCAGAATATTAATTTGCTACATTTCAAAGAGGAAGAAATGTCATGAAGAGAGAACTAATACTGCTGAACAAAGCTTTTGTGACCAGTTAAGCAGGGATGTGAATTATAATGACAGAGGTAGGGGGGAAAGAATCTTACTTTACAAGAAAATAGCTAGGTAAGCGAAAACAGGAAAGACCACCAGAACGCTGGAGAAATAAAAGTGGACATAGAGAATTGTTAATTGCGCTCCTGGAGAGAATAAAGTATTGTTGTATTATCATGGCTAAACAAATGAGTGAATGTTTTCATTTAGCTTGGCAAATGGATGAATTTGCAGACTGACGGAAACACAAGAACACCATACAGTGGACAAATGAGACACATCTGACCAAAAGTATTTTGGGCCTATATCTGAGTTTAAATCTGGTTATGTCAGAGAAAATTGGATGCCTTTAAATAGAACTATAGATGTCAGATTTGGAACACTGGAACTCAATCCCTGATGTTAGGAGGAAACATGGATCCAGACTGGTAGCTGTATCTGGGCCTATATCTAAAGTACAGAACACTGAATCCAAGTGTATGCAAACCTGGAGGAAAATCAGATGAAGTTATAGATTTGTAACTCGGGCCCATTTCCTTTTATTCTAATTTAGCTTTGTCATCCCAAGACTACAATTGCTTGGAAAAGAGACCAAACGACTCTTTGTTCCAGTCTTCTCTGATATGTGCCTGACCCTTCATGTGATCCCTCGGCTCGCAGGAATTGGCCCAGAGATGGTGTACACGGCAGATAAAATTTTCAGGCAGTCTGACTGCTCATGGCGCCCTTGAGTTTTGCAGGTGTTCGGTACCTCCAAAAATAAGGCCCCAAGTAACTTAGTTGTATTGCGTCTTATCCAAAGAGACAGTGCATCTGAATAGCTGTGATGTGGATGCGTGACAAACTAGCAACTTAATCCAGTGTTGAAAGGCCAAGATGGTGAGTTTTGTTTAATAAACATCCTAATGAAGTGTAACAAACAGATGCCCCTTTGCTTCAATCTATCCCAATCTCTCCCCCTATAGAGGATTCCTAGAATGTTCAATCCTTAAGAGTCCTCTATTCTAATTCCATTTATAACAGACAATATTTTTGAAACAACAAGGAGTCTGGTGGCACCTTAAAGACTAACAGATTTTTGAAGCAACTCCTAAATATAAAATCCTACCTCGTCTTAACACGAGGAGTTTGCATTCAAGATGCTTGTCTAAACAGATGGAGCAGCCTTCCCCAGGCTCACAGCTGCAGCCTTTCCCAGAGCTGACACTATTCCCTTTGTGGTTCTGAATCAAAGGCAGAGGGAAGGTTGCTAAAAGGCCTGAGCTGACTTCCTGCACTTTCTTAGCTCATTACAGCTACTTCTTCAGCCATTCAATGAAATACTGGCAACTCAAAGCAAACAGGGCAGGATTCTGATCACCTCAGTGGAAAGAACAAGGTTCTGTAGCTGCCCTTGTAGTACCTTCTGCTACCACAGCGCTGCGAATTCTTGGGATTTGTGTTGTCTTGTGATAGGTTTTCTTAAAGGCCCAGCTCCTAGAGTCATGTGATAATTGATTATGTGGGAATGGCTGGATGTTTCTAACCCTTGTCATTACAGAGAAGCTTAGAAATATGACTCCTAAAGACTTAAACTGAAGGCAAATAAAACCCCCAATTGATTTTCTTTAAACCTTACTCTTAAGACGAGCACATTGATTTTGGGGGGTCATGATGTTTTTTTTAACAGTAAGGGTTGGGAAGCACACAGACATCTTTCCTTAACTGGGAGTGTATTCTAAAGGGCTAAACCCAGCCCTTCTGAGGCACATAACCAGCAGTTCAGAGCACTCCCTTTCTCCTTTTTGCAGCAGAACTGGCTTTCAGATTTCTTGAACTCGCAGTGCTTTCTTCACTACCACAGTGAAGAACACACAACACTTTCCTCCTAACACTGTTTCTGTAGCGTTCTCCAGCCTCCACTTCAGAAAGAGACCAAGTAGCCTCACGGGACCTGCCAATATGGGCAATGTCTCTGAGTTGAGATAATATGCCAAGGTCGTATTATCAGTCCCCATGGCTCACTGTTCTATTCCACCGAACCATGACCCTGTGGAGGTTCCAGGTCTGCAAAGTGACGTGTTACCATGGCACCAGTGTTTAGCTGCACTGTGCCTAGAGTGCTTCCTTTGTTTGGCACACAGAAAATATTACCCCTCACGTTTAGTAACCTCGCTCTCAATGTCCTTACACAGAGATGCAGGTGCGTAAGAGCCAGGTCTATGGATTGATGTGTCAATGTGGACTTTATGCCCATCTGAGTTAGCTTTTTCACCCTCACTCTACCCCTCTCCCCCCCCCCCCACCCCAAAGGTGCTGTGCTCTGGGGTTACCCAACACACTGAGTACATGAGTCACCCTGTCACCATGCTGCTCCACTGAGATGTATGACTCCGCCTGGTTTTAATTAGCATTTTGATTGATCTTCTGGGGGATCCTGAGAGATGTTAAAATAGCACTCCATGCAGATGATATGATGTACTAGTGTAGTTTTATTTAAAAGTGTTTTATAAATCATTCTAGTGGCTGGACCTGTCATCACCTGTCCTATGTGCACCAACCATTTTTTTTTTCTGTCGGTGTTGAGTACTTCTCTTGCTCATATGTGTCAAATGTTCCATGGGGAAAATGCATATCTGAAAACATAACACACTTGAATAATCTATCCCACGCCAAGGGATGCACATAAGCATCTTGTGGCTGGTCGGGTGTTAAAACTTGGCAGGCTGTCTCCTTAGATTGTCAAAACCTATTTTCGTCTCATATTGGCCTAGTCCTAGGTGTCTCTGGGTTAGATGTTGATAGTTGCATTCACTATTGTTCTGTAACTGTTGCGTGCTATTGCTGTGTTATTAAACACTTGCCACCTGCTTTCCCAAAGGAGGCTGCACTTCAGGGTTAGTGAAATGATCTATAGCCACACAGAATATTCAGGCTCCTATCCTGCAATGTCACTGGTGTAGAAAGACAAGCTCATGGATTTTGTTTTTGGGATGCTCCATATGTGTTTCATGACCCAGCCACAAAGAAAATATCCTGGCTTAAGTTTCAAGAACACTTTGGGTCCTTTTGGAGGGAAAGTGTTGTGACATAAGCAGTTACTCTTTAGACAAAAGCATTGTTATAAGTCAAGTCGGATATGGGGCTTTGTGTTTTTCTCTTGAAAAACTGGGAAAATGATTTAAATTTTTCATACAAAACTCTCATGCTGATTCTTCGCTGTGAAAGTTTGCCAAGCACTGAGATCCTCCCCCTGAAAAACATTGTTGGTTACTAACTAGAATCTTATGTTCATTTTTTTTAATTCAATTTACCTGATCCAAATCTTATTTGCAGTCCACTGAAACTCTCCCTGGGGCCTGATCCAATTCCCGCTGATGTCAAACAACTAGAACAGCACATATTCAGAATACAGTAAAATGTGAAATAAATTGCTATGATATATTTCAGGTACTTTGAGAGGGGTGGGGGTTTTGACAAACCACTTATGATTCCTTTACACTGGCCACAAAAGATTAGATGTATAGTAACTAAGAGTGTAACTCAATTTCTTGACAAGGTAAATATTTCAAATCCGTTTCAAGTCAGAGATCTACAACTATGCTTCAGCGCATTCATATCTTCCCTGGTATTTGGCCACCAAGTGGAACACCACTAAACACAGAAGAAAAATGTAATGAAATAGTTGGTAAAACCGATTTCTGATTAAGTCAACCTAATGAGAAGTAACTGAGAACTGATGGCATTATAACTGTTCCCTCCTAAGAACTGACATAGATTGAGTCAACTTGCTTGAATGAATATGTGAACCAGTGAAATGTAGATGTAAATCAAAATGTTCTCATTGTCATGATATGCAACTTGGTTGTAGTTCTACTCTCTTAGCCTGGAGGAGAATATACAGCAATTGGGGGGCAAGAAAAGGAAATCTAATGGAAATGAACATGTGATTAAGCATGTCCTGGACCTTTGACTGCTTTCCCTCTCCAGACTTGAAGGGCTTGATTTTAGCTCCCCTGCACAGGTTCTCTGTCAGGATCCCCTTGAACAATGCTATGTGGATTTGCTCCTGACTGGTGTAAGGAGAATGAGACCCATAGGTTGGAACTTACAGTAATACTTAACCCTGCTGCAAGGGTTGGTAATGTCTAAGAACATAAGAAGGGCCATACTGGGTCAGACCAATGGTCCATCTAGCCCAATATACTGTCTTCCGGCAGTGGCCAAAGCCAGACGCTTCAGGGCGAATGAACAGAACAGGGGAATTATAGAGTGATCCATCCCCTACAGTCCAGTTTCAGCAGCTGGCAGTTAGAGGCTTACAGAGACCCAAAGCATGGGGTTGTCCCTGACCCTCTTGGCTAATAGCCATTGATGGACCTATCCTCCAATTTATCTAATTCTTTTTTTAACCCAATTATTGTTTTGGCCTTTGCACCATCCTTGGCAACGAGCTCCACAGACTGACTGTGCATTGTGTGAAGTAGTACTTCCCTTTGTTTTAAACCTGCCCATAATTTCATTGGATGACCCCTGCTTCTTATGTTAAGGGGTAAATAACCCTTCCCTATTCACTTTCTCCACACCGTTCATGATTGTATAGACCTCTATCATATCCCCCCTAAGTAGTCTCTCTTTTCCAAGTTGTAAAGTCCCAGTCTTTTTAATCTCTCCTCAATGGAAGCTGTTCCAGACGCTCTTCTCTGTACCTTTCCAATTCTGATTTATCATAATATATTATAGTTCCTTCAAGGGCTTCCTGCATACAGGATGAACATCACCCATGTTGCGTGATGAACAGCTTAACTCGCAGTAGACTCTGATCAGCTTTGTAGTCTGGCGTATAGTCAATGTTCATCAAACAACTTCTGGTAACAAATCAATCAGACCCTGTTCCCGTGTAACTGAACAGAAAGAGCTGAACTCTTCAGATTATTTCTTTATCCAGGGTCCCCTCCCACCGCCAACTCCCCAAAGAACTGACTGCACAGATTGTAGCTATATAAGGGGTTAAGTGTATCTTCACTTCTGCAAAGCTTCCTTGGGTGAAGGCTGGTTTTGGGCATAAGTAATCCGTATGACTGCTTTATGCTACAATTACCTCTGCCAGACTTCCATCCCCACCCACAGCAGACTGTTAACCTAGCCTTGGGACAGAGGTAGTATGGTGAAGTGTGCGCAAGAGAGAGCTCAGGGAAGCAGTGGGGTGTACAGACATTGAAGTGGTAAAGTCTGCTCCTGTGGGATACAGACTAGAGGGCATGGTTTTAAGTGGCTGAGTTTTCCACTTCATCGGTAACGTGGCTTTGTCAGGTACATTGCATACAGCAAGCTTAGTGGCTTCCATAGAATCATAGAATATCAGGGTTGGAAGGGACCTCAGGAGGTCATCTAGTCCAACCCCCTGTTCAAAGCAGGACCAATCCCCAACTAAATCATCCCAGCCAGGGCTTTGTCAAGCCTGACCTTAAAAACCTCTAAGGAAGGAGATTCCACCATCTCCCTACGTAACCTATTCCAGTACTTCACCACCCTCCTAGTGAAAAAGTTTTTCCTAATATCCAACCTAAACCTCCCCCACTGCAACTTGAGACCATTACTCCTTGTTCTGTCATCAGGTACCACTGAGAACAGTCTAGCTCCATCCTCTTTGGAACCCCCTTTCAGATAGTTGAAAGCAGCTGTCAAATCCCCCCCCCATTCTTCTCTTCTGCAGACTAAACAATCCCAGTTCCCTCAGCCTCTCCTCATAAGGCATGTGCTCCAGCCCCCTAATAATTTTTGTTGCCCTCCGCTGGACTCTTTCCAATTTTTCCACATCCTCCTTGTAGTATGGGGCCCAAAACTGGACACAGTACTCCAGATGAGGCCTCACCAATGTCGAATAGAGGGGAATAATCACGTCCCTCGATCTGCTGGCAACGCCCCTACTTATACAGCCCAAAATGCTGTTAGCCTTCTTGGCAACAAGGGCACACTGTCGACTCTCCTATCCAGCTTCTCGTCCACTGTAACCTCTAGGTCCTTTTCTGCAGAACTGCTGCCTAGCCATTCAGTCCCTAGTCTGTAGCAGTGCATGGGATTCTTCTGTCCTAAGTGCAGGACTCTGCACTTGTCCTTGTTGAACCTCATCAGGTTTCTTTTGGCCCAATCCTCTAATTTGTCTAGGTCCCTCTGTATCCTCTCCCTACCCTCCAGCGTATCTACCACTCCTCCCAGTTTAGTGTCATCTGCAAACTTGCTGAGAGTGCAGTCCACGCCATCCTCCAGATCATTAATGAAGATATTGAACAAAACCTGCCCCAGGACCGACCCTTGGGGCACTCCGCGTGATACCAGCTGCCAAGTAGACACGGAGCCATTGATCACTACCCGTTGAGCCTGACCATCTAGCCAGCTTTCTATCCACTTTATAGTCCATTCATCCAACCCATACTTCTTTATCTTGCTGGCAAGAATACTGTGGGAGACCGTATCAAAAGCTTTGCTAAAGTCAAGGAATAACACATCCACTGCTTTCCCCTCATCCACAGAGCCAGTTATCTCATCATAGAAGGCAATTAGGTTAGTCAGGCATGACTTGCCCTTGGTGAATCCATGCTGACTGTTCCTGATCACTTTCCTCTCCTCTAAGTGCTTCAGAATTGATTCCTTGAGGACCTGCTCCATGATTTTTCCAGGGGCTGAGGTGAGGCTGACTGGCCTGTAGTTCCCCAGATCCTCCTTCTTCCCTTTTTTAAAAATGGGCACTACATTAGCCTTTTTCCAGTCATCCGGGACCTCCCCCCAACCAACCGACTGTTTTGTGCATTATGTATTTACAGCCTTTGTTCTGTATTCTCAGACAAAGCTTTAAAGGTAGAATGAACTTGCTCTAAAGTACACTTGGAATATATTTAGCTGCTACTTTTTATTACTAGTAACTTCAGTTGGAGAAATTGGACCTTGGAACTTAAAAGCAGCTGCTCTGTTACTAAGGAAGCACTGCTGAATAAACTCTCCCTGCACTGCCCCCCTCCCACCTGCCTCTGCCTTTCTGCCTTGCCAGCTGTGTCCGCCCAGCAAGAGAGGGAGGCTGGCCTTGAAGAGTCTGAAGAGGAAAGCAAATCAGAAGAGGAGAGGTGGAGTCGGCAGGCTAAATGGAGCAGCAGTCGGCAGCATGGGAAGATTGATACTTGAATCTCGGTGGGTGAACTCTACAGAGCAGGATCTGAGTTAAGGGGAGGACAAAAAGTGTAAAGACCAAACACTCATTGAAAAGGAACCCAAAACCCAGCAAACTCCCCCACCCCATACTTTCTTGGTGCAGCAACAATAAAAGGTGAAGGGGCAGGGGGAAATAGAAGGAAGTAGGCAAATCCAGCTCCAATGTAGAGCTAAAGGATTTTTTGTAAAAAAAATATGCACAATAAGAAGAATTCATGAAATCTGTGCCAGGGCAAACACAGAGGATGAAGCATACATAGAATATATATATATATAGGTGAAGCCCTCAAACTGTTCAGTTGCTGCCATGTTGTGCTCCAGAAACTAGGCTTTCATTGAAAAATGAAAGTTTTAGCTCCTAGTGTAACCAAGGCAGTGCTGTCTTCCAGAGCCTGTAAACAGCTAGAAAGAACAGCTCAGATGGGTGTTGCTTTGGTCAGGGCTGGCTCTAGGCACCAGCAAAACAAGCTGGTGCTTGGGGCGGCACATTTTTAGGGGCGGCATGGCCGGCGCCAGAATGATGCCCCTAAAAATGTGCCCCGGCCGCCCTAGCTCACCTCCGCTGCTGCTGCCACGGTGTGCGAAACAGCTGATTCGCGTGCCGCTACTTGCCCTCCCTCCCAGGCTCTCAAACCTGGGAGGGAGGGGAAGCAGCAGTGGCGCGCGAAACAGCTGTTTTGCGCGCCGCAGTGGCTCGGGGTCTCCCCCTCCCTCCCAGGCTCTCAAACCTGGGAGGGAGGGGGAGATCCCGAGTGGCCGTTTTACGCGCCGCTGCTCCCCCTCCGTCCCAGGCTCTCAAGCCTGGGAGGGAGGGGGAGAAGCGGCGCCTGCGCCGCGGCCACTCGGAGTCTCCCCCTCCCTCCCAGGCTCTCAAACCTGGGAGGGAGGGGGAGACTGCGAGTGGCCGCGGCGCGGCACGCTTCTCCCCCTCCCTCCCTCCCTCCTAGGCTTGAGAGCCTGGGGGGAGGAGGCAGGGCTGGGGATTTGGGGAAGGGGCGGAATTGAGGCGGGGCTGGGGGTGGGGTAATTAAATAAAGGGGGGGGGGGGGGCGGCCAAAATTCTTTTTGCTTTGGGTGGCAAAAATCCTAGAGCCGGCCCTGGCTTTAGTCTACCAGAACCGGTTCACTTTGGATCAGTCTAGCAGAAACACCTGAAGTAATGGGCCAGACTCTCTGCTGCTGTAACTCGGTTCTCTTCAGTAGACACATCAGAGCTGCTTTTGGCCTGGAGTGTCTGTTCAACAAATCCAAACTGTACCCCCCCACACCCCCTTTTAGGCACCCTGAACTAGATCAATCAATCAATCAGAGTAAACTTTAAACACGCTGAGCAAAAAATGGAACTAGAGCGAACCAGAAATGAGGAAGATTCTCTCTCTAACAAAAAAAGAAAACTTAAGGTAACATTTTTTGGGTTTGTCTTGTTTTCATAAAAATAAACGAGGCAAAAACTAGCATTATTTACTCTTGACGAGATGTGATGGGATGTAGAACTTTCACTGGTCCCATCTCATCAAACACAGCACCCTTCACATCTGCTTGTAATACCCACTGCCTTGTGGTCATAAGGGATTTTATCCTCCCTGTCTCAAAGGAGTGTTCAAGTATTGATTCCCCTTCTGTAAAATGGGTATAAGACAGTGGTCAAGATCAGTCTGTGGCTGAGCCAAGAATTGAATCCAAGTCTCAGGCCTCCCATTCCAGCATCCTACAACTAGACTTCCTTACATCGTGAGAGGTGAGTAACAAAGGCTTGCTGACTACTTTTGTTCTCAAGGCAGGCAAGGGTCCTTGGACTGCTGTGATCATTCCACCTTCCCTTCCCAACTATAACAATGGGTCAGTGATGCCAATGGAAATATTCCTTGGTGAGGACTTCAGGATTTGGTCTATTTAAAATATTTTGCACTAAAATGTTGTCATCTAAGTATTTCAAAGCACTTCATAAAAATGAATGAATCTTCACAGCTGGAAGGGTAATATTCTCCCCAGTTTACAGATGTGGCACACAGAGGCAAGTCCAGCATTTACAAACCTGGCTGCTTAGTTAGGAACCTAAACTGCTGATTTCTGACTTTCATAGGTGGGGAGCATCTGTACTTCCTTTTGGCTGCAAAGTGGGTTTTAAAATGTTTCAAGGGCATTTTAGAGGAGCTGTGAGTGCAACAAACCTTCTACCCATCCTGAGTGGGAGCTCAGAGGGTCAACTTCTGATTTGCAAACAGGTTAGATTACATGGTGTTGTTGCGAATGCAGGGTGTACCCTTATGTTCTGACACTTAAATGACAAGTCATTCGCAAGTCTATCTGCAACTTAATTTCCCATGTTAATGAAACACTTCCATATTTAGCAAAAACCTAACTTGTGCCATGATTGCTATATGTGGGAAGCTGGCAGACACAACAAGCCCACGCATGTAGTACTCCTGTACAGAGGCTTTGAGAGGCAAGAATGAAGTGTCTAGCGAGAGCTCCTACAGCTAGTGTGCTATTTTTCACAGACTGTGACGGGAGAGTGAATTTCTTAGTTCTATACTCTGTTCTTAAGCCAATCACAGTGAAGTAAAGAACAGCTTCCTCATACTCCACCTTCTGGCAGAATAGCATCTTCTCACATTGGTCCTTGCTGTGGTTTTAGTGGTTTTTAGCCTGGAAGAGGACTTCTGCTTTCTGTATCTCATGGACAAGTATTGGTGAGACTTGTGAAAGCATTAGGCTCTGAAATGTATACTGTTCCAGGCACAAAAATGTCACTCGCAGGCTCCCAGAAAAGAGTAAGGTGTGTGGGGAGCAGCCCACCAGGTCTCAGAGTTTGTTGTTCAGGGGTGTGTGTGCATGTGGGGAAGCTGAACGGAGCACCTGCTTTATCATTAACTGGGCTGTAAATGTCATGGCTATTTTCTGGTTTTCCTTTGCAGTTAACTTGTCTGTTGGTTAAAGCTGGGTAAGCTGCAAAGTATCGGTTTGCTTGTACTAGTTAAAGCAGATTGAATTCTCCTTCTCCATGTCCCATCTACTTCACTCCAGCACAACTGGACCACCCTCCAAATAATTTCCCCCCAACTTTTTTCTGTGCACCTCCAACAGACCCCCTCCCTCCCCAAATATCTGGTGTTACCAGGGGTGCTGGAACAATTTTATGGTGGGGGTACTGAGCCATTGAACCAAACTGTAAACCTTGGATATGATGGAAACCACAAGCCAGCACCCCTAGTTCCAGCTCTTATGGGTGATACCACCTCCTGATGGAATACCTCCAGTCTCTTTATAGGGCTTTGGTTGGCTACTGATCAAATCCTTTGTTCCCTGGGGCTCTCCTTCCTGTCAAGGACCCTAAATGGCTTTTAAGAAAGCTTGTGAATGTCTGTTGGGGTCAGAGCCAAAGGCAAAGGGTGATAGTTGACTGAGATCAGTGGCTTGAGGTTTACTTTTGTGTCACATTTCGTTGAAGTTCAAATAAAGCTGGTCAAGAAATGAAGAGAAAGCTACCTTGTGAAGAACATGGAAGGGGTTCCCAATGGCGTGTTTTTGTTGCTCTAAACTAGCATTTGGCTTTCTGACTAGCTCTCTTGGCAAGAACTCCTGCCTCTGGTAGGGTGACCAGATATCCCGTTTTTAAAGGGACAGTCCTTTTTCTTATATAGGCGCCTATTGCCCCCTACCCCCTGTCCTGTTTTTTCACAGTTGCTATCTGGTCACCCTAGCCTCTGGGGATATTCCAGAATGTGCTGCTGGGCAGGCTGGAGGGCATTCTGGATGTGAAGGGAGTTTGATCAGGAAGCCCTGCTGCCCAAGGCTCATGGGTAGCTGAGCTTAGTCAGCCTCCTGGGCTGTCCTAATTAATGCCGGGGCCAAACTGGACCCCAGCAGCCCCCGACTAGGTGGTATAATCTGCAGCCTATCTTCCCTAGATGATCACGCTAATCTCTCCACATCACCCAGTGTATTACCGCCAAGCTTTGCATGGTGAGATTTCCTTGGATGGTTAGCTAGTCTGTTGCTGCTGTTGAAATCCTTTCTGGCTCTGCCCATACTAAACAGAACTGTCTGAGATTTCCCCATAATACTGGCAAAACAGATGGAGAAACAGCCAGAATTGCTTGGTGCTGTGAGTGGCGGGGTGGGTGCACTACCTGAGCAGAGGTGATTGAAGCTATTGTACTGTGCACGGCAGAAGCAGTAAGAATAACGCTCCCAAGGACTCCAGGAAGTAGTATGTTTTTCAGCGGATTCCGCTGCACTTCTGGAGGGTCAGCTTGTGTCTTGTCCCCGCCTGGCTTCCAGGCACTTGCTAGTGCATGAGGAGTGTGACCATGGCCTCACTGGATATACCGCAAACGTGCCCCTTCTCCAGTGCTCAGTGCTGCTGCTCGTAGGTGGGGAACACGGATTGCAGCATCAAGCCCTGCTTTTTCCACAGGTATCAATGGCAAGAAAGGTACTTGTTGTGCTGGGGCAGCCAGAATTTGCCCTGTAGCATGGCTGGTAAATGTAGGGCCATACAGTGGCTTGAGCATTGGCCTGCTAAACCCAGGGTTGTGAGTTTAATCCTTGAGGGGGCCACTTAGGGATCTGGGGCAAAATCAGTACTTGGTCTTGCTAGTGAAGGCAGGGGGCTGGACTTGATGACCTTTCAGGGTCCCTTCCAGTTCTATGAGATAGGTATATCTCCATATATCTTTTGTTTTAGTGTGCTTTGCAGTCTCACTCACACTGAGATGGCATCATGGTTATAATTCAGGGCTGAATCTGGCCTGTAACATGGACAGTATTCTGCTGCCTTTGAGATCATTCGTTTGAAATCAAGCTGCAATGTTAATTAGTCTGAAATCTTAATGCTGAACAATGGCACTCAGTGCATAGGCGTAAGTGCAGTAAATGGTCTGACTAGAGCCATCAACGTCTGAGTGGCTCATTGCCTTGAACAGTATAATCCAATGATTATGGATGGGATTATGAAAGGATATGTCGTTCTGGGAACTCAAAGGCCTTTCAGACAGTAAAAAGCGGGGAGGTCTGGTTTGTTAGCCATTAATGGCATCAGGAATGTTGCCCTTTATGAGACTATTTAACATTTAGAATCAGACATGAATCCAAGAACACACACGCTGCCCGGGAGAGGGAAAGCTGGGCACTTATTTTGATATGGAGTCCTTTTGTTTGAAATTGCAGCTCTGGACTAGAGAACCCAGCAGAGGGGCACTGTTCAAAATTCAAAGGCTTGCTGTGGTTTCTGAGCAGTCATTCTTGCACTCCCTCCTTATTGAGAGAGAAATGAATCAACATGGAGTGCTGTGTTTGGAGCTGAATCTGTTGATACGTACGTGCCCTGTTTAACAGGGAAAGCTAAAAACATCAGCCTGACTTCTACGGATGGAGCTCCATGTTGGTTTGAAGTCTGGCAGGGAACTCTGATGCCGTTTCCCATCTCCTCCTCCAACACTGTAATAAAATGTACCTGCATAGTCCATCCCAATCTATTCTCCACCTGTTCCTGCTTGGAAGGGTGTGACACTCTGTACCCCAAAGCAACACCCTGGCACCCTCATATTTACCCTGGTGATATAATGATGATAGGTTTTGTACAAAGTATGCCTTTGTGAGGTATCATTTTAAAAGTCTTAATCTGTTGAACATTAATATCCTGTTGGATTGTTTGTGCTATCGTACGTGGAGTTATGAAGTTTTGCTATGTGTGTTACTGAAATACGTTGTGAAGCTGGAAACGCCCACAGACAGTCTTTCTGGCTGCCCCATTGTTGTACCTGAAACTGATGATGGCCCATTAAGGGCAATTCACACACTCACAAGGATTACCCCAGGCACTGTATACAATGGAAACCTCTCAGAGAGAGCACACACACAAAAGAGACTGTTTGGCTCATGTCATGGCAAAGGATCTTTCCAGCAAGCTGGAAGAAGCTATAAAAGGGGGATGTGACATTATTTGGCCTCACTTCCCCACTCAGCTCACACCTGAAAACACGTTTGGAGAACAAAGACTGAACTGGGGAGGTGGGACCAGGCTGAAGGGACTTTCCAGCCTGAGTATGGAAGATTTGTGACCTGCTCATATTGTCTGTCAGGGTGAGACACTGCTTGGTTCAAATCCTGTCTAGTTTATAGAACTCAGATTGCATTTTTACTTTTATTTCTTAGGTAATCAACTTTGATCTGCACGCCTCCTACTTATAATCACTTAAAATCTATCTTTCTGTAGTTAATAAATCTGTTATATATTTGACCTAAAACAGTGTGTAGGTTGAAGTGCAAGGGGAATCTGCTCCGGAACAAGGGCTGGTGTATGTCCTCTTCACATTGAAGGAGGGGCAGACTGGGTAATAAACTTACATTGGTCAGGCTTCTGACCAGGACAAGATGGTACAGCTCTGGGGTCCTAGGCTGGGGAGCTGGGGGAATTGGCTGGAGTCTCTATTGTTGGTTCATGAGTACTGGTGAAAGCATTCATGTAACTCAGCTGTGTGTGTCCCTGCCTGTGGAAGGCTGTGTGAGTGCAGGACCTGGAGGGGTTTGCAGCTGGTCACAGCATTGCCGCGTGAGAAGGAGTCCAGGTTGGTAAGACAGAGGGCTCAGCGGTATCCCAGTTCCAGATTGCACCCTGGGGAACCAGTCACAAAGTGTTACTCAACCTCTCTGCAATCAGAATCTGATATTGGCTGAGGCTGTTCAGTGGGCTGTCCTTGTGGGTAAACTGCTCTTCAACACAGGAATCTCCCCCCAGTTCCCCATTGGTGACAAGGGGGCAGTTAGCCCAACACTTGAGAAGCCCTTATCACTTCAGTTAACTTGTGAGCTAGCTGTGTCTGCAATGGCTGTTAAGCCCTTCTATTCCCCAGGGTGACTGGGCAACAAAATGGCAAATGAGATTCAATGTCGATAAATGCAAAGTAATGCACATTGGAAAAACTAGGGGTCACTCAATGAAAGTAATAGGCAGCACGTTTAAAACAAATATAAGGAAGTAATTTTTCACCGCATAGTCAACCTGTGGAACTCGTTGCCAGGGAATGTTGTGAAGGCCAAGACTATAACGGGGTTTAAAAAAAGATTTAGATAAGTTCATGGAGGATCGGTCTATCAATGGCTATTAGCCAGGATAGGCAGGGTTGCAACCCCAGGGTCTGAGTGTCCCTAGCATCTATTTGCCAGAAGCTGCAAGTGGACAACAGGGGGTGGTTCACTGGTTCTGTTCATTCCCTCTGGGGCACCTGGCACTGGTCACTGGCAGAAGACAGGATACTGGGCTAGATGGACCATTGGTCTGACCCAATATGGCCGTTCTTACATTGTTAGTTCAAGGTAGCATTAAGTTCTTGTCAAAACGGTGACCGTGCACTCAGTGCTGTACAGAACACACCAGAAGCTGTTGTCCTTGCCTCCAAGTTGCTGCAAGAGATTTTTGGGAATATTGACTCCAGACTGTCTGGAAATAACTTTCTGCTCAACCTTGGACTGAGTCACTTCCTTGATACTGGGGTTAGTCTGATGGTAGAAACTAGGGTAGCTGCCCAAGAGTTCCGTAACTGACACAACACCAATGTGGTTTCATGTTTTTTAATAAACTAGCAAGATCCACAATAGGCCATCCAACCAGTAGGCGTGACTATCCTGTTGCTCAGCAACTGGATTCAACCAGAGGTCAGAATCTTGCGTGGGTTTTGGCTTCCCTCGAGTTAGATTGGCCTTTTATAACTGATGCACTTGAGCTTAAACCAACTCAGTAACAGAACTCAGCATGAAACAATTCCCCTTCTATTGCTTAATTATATTTTCTGTGTACAGTCAAAAGGAACTGTATCTGATGGTATATTGGGGTTCCCTTACATACTGTTGTATGGGTAATTGGCATGTGATTACATTATCATAAATGTATTATAACTTCATTATTCTGGTGTGTTGATTTATAGAATTAAAGTGTATTTAAAGAGTCCTTCTTCTACACCCCAGGATTACTAAATCCTTTAATGACAGTAGCCTTTCTGGGCAGCTATTCAGTATCTTAATTTTCACATATTTAAGGTCTCCTGTAATAATGTTAATTCATCACGCAGTCAATCTTGAAAGCACAGTGGCTGGTTCTGGTGAAGTCTAATTGCCAAGCATGGAAAATAGAAAATTTTGTGCAGAAATGAAGCAATCATACTAATAAATACCTTGGTGTACTGATAGCAGTGGCTGCCAATAAGCTGGTATTGAGTTGTGTATTTCAAGTGCAAGATGTGCACACATTCAGCATAAGTAGCTCCCGAAGCCTAAAGGACATAGCAATGTGGGCTAATATCTTACTAGAAATACACACATAAGAGAAACAAGGTATTGAAAGTGCATTTAAAACAAAAGTGAGATGGGGCAGGGCTGGCCCACAACATTTTGGCACCTGAGGCGGGGAGCTCAAATGACGCCCCCATTCCCCCTCGCTTGGGCCAAAACTTTGAAAGGTCTCAATTCTTCCTTCTTTGTGTTCTACTCCTCTCATGGTACTGCTCTGCTACCTACCCCAATAAAGGAGAACTAACAACTTAAAATACCTTGTTCAAAAATTTTAAGTACCACTTAACTTTCAAATGCCTGAACAGCAAATGTAATTTTTCTTGGCTGCATAGTAAACACTGGCATTTTTATCTGTTTGAATAATCAAAGTGGTGCTTTCCATGCCTTCTTGGTTGCAAAGATTTGAACTGCTTCCTGCTGAAGGTCCACAGTCTGCTCTATTGAGATGGTTGCAAGGCCGATCTGTAAAAAGCAACAGAGGGTCCTGTGGCACCTTTAAGACTAACAGATGTATTGGAGCATAAGCTTTCGTGGGTGAATGCCCACTTCATCAGACGCAGGTAATGGAAATTTCCAGAGGCAGGTATAAATATGCAGGCAAGAAGCAGTATGGAGATAACGAGGTTAGTTCAATCAGGGAGAGTGAGGTCCTCTGCTAGCAGTTGAGGTGTGAACACCAAGGGAGGAGAAACTGCTTCTGTAGTTGGATAGCCATTCACATAGAATCATAGAATATCAGGGTTGGAAGGGACCTCAAGAGGTCATCTAGTCCAACCCCCTGCTCAAAGCAGGACCAATTCCCAACTAAATCATCCCAGCCAGGGCTTTGTCAAGTCGGGCCTTAAAAACCTCCAAGGAAGGAGACTCCACCACCTCCCTAGGTAACGCATTCCAGTGTTTCACCACCCTCCTAGTGAAATAGTTTTTCCTAATATCCAATCTGGACCTTCCCCATTGCAACTTGAGACCATTGCTCCTTGTTCTGTCATCTGCCACCACTGAGAACAGCCGAGCTCCATCCTCTTTGGAACCCCCCTTCAGGTAGTTGAAGGCTGCTATCAAATCCCCCCTCATTCTTCTCTTCTGGAGACTAAACAATCCCAGTTCCCTCAGCCTCTCCTCATAAGTCATGTGCTCCAGACCCCTAATCATTTTTGTTGCCCTCCGTTGGACTCTTTCCAATTTTTCCACATCCTTCTTGTAGTGTGGGGCCCAAAACTGGACACAGTATTCCAGATGAGGCCTCACCAATGTCGAATAAAGGGGAACGATCACGTTCCTCGATCTGCTGGCAGTGCCCCTACTTATACAGCCCAAAATGCCGTTAGCCTTCTTGGCAACAAGAGCACACTGTTGACTCATATCCAGCTTCTTGTCCACTGTGACCCCTAGGTCCTTTTCTGCGGAACTGCTACCTAGCCATTCGGTCCCTAGTCTGTAGCAGTGCATGGGATTCTTCCGTCCTAAGTGCAGGACTCTGCACTTGTCCTTGTCTTTCACAGTCTTTGTTTAATCCTGATCTGATGGTGTCAAATTTGCAAATGAACTGAAGCTCAGCAGTTTCTCTTTGGAGTCTGGTCCTGAAGTTTTTTTGCTGTAAGATGGCTACCTTTACATCTGCTATTGTGTGGCCAGGGAGGTTGAAGTGTTCTCCTACAGGTTTTTGTATATTGCCATTCCTGATATCTGACTTGTGTCCATTTATCCTCTTACGTAGTGACTGTCCAGTTTGGCCAATGTACATAGCAGAGAGGCATTGCTGGCACATGATGGCATATATAACATTGGTGAACGTGCAGGTGAATGAACCGGTGATGTTGTAGCTGATCTGGTTAGGTTCTGTGATGGTGTTGCTGGTGTAGATATGTGGGCAGAGTTGGCATCGAGGTTTGTTGTATGGATTGTTTCCTGAGTTAGAGTTGTTATGGTGTGGTGCGTGGTTGCTGGTGAGAGTATGCTTAAGGTTGGTGGGTTGTGTGTGGGCGAGGACTGGCCTGCCTCCCAAGGTCTGTGAAAGCGAGGGATCATTGTCCAGGATGGGTTGTAGATCACTGACGATGCGTTGGAGAGGTTTAAGCTGAGGACTGTAGGTGATGGCCAGTGGAGTTCTATTGGTTTCTTTCTTGGGCTTGTTTTGTAACAGGAGGCTTCTGGGTACATGTCTGGCTCTGTTGATTCGTTTCCTTATTTCCTTGTGTGGGTATCGTAGTTTTGAGAATGCTTGGTGAAGATCTTGTAGGTGTTGGGCTCTGTCTGAGGGGTTGGAGCAGATGCGGTTGTACCTCAGCGCTTGGCTGTAGACGATGGATCGTGTGGTGTGTCCGGGGTGGAAGCTGAAGGCATGAAGGTAGGCGTAGCGGTCAGTGGGTTTTCGGTATAGGGTGGTGTTAACATGATCATCGCTTATTTGTACTGTGGTGTCTAAGAAGTGGACCTCCTGTGTAGATTGGTCCAGGCTGAGGTTGATGGTGGGGTGGAAGCTGTTGAAATCGTGGTGGAATTCTTCCAGGGTCTCCTTCCCATGGGTCCAAATTTGACACCATCAGATCAGAATTAAACAAAGACTGTGAATGGCTATCCAACTACAGAAGCGGTTTCTCCTCCCTTGGTGTTCACACCTCAACTGCTAGCAGAGGACCTCACCCTCCCTGATTGAACTAACCTCGTTATCTCCATACTGCTTCTTGCCTGCATATTTATACCTGCCTCTGGAAATTTCCATTACATGCGTCTGATGAAGTGGGCATTCACCCACGAAAGCTTATGCTCCAATACATCTGTTAGTCTTAAAGGTGCCACAGGACTCTCTGTTGCTTTTTATTAAAAAATTCAGCAGCCTGACTAGAAACTGATGCTGCATCACTGACCACCAAGTTGAATGAATGAGAACTGCATGGGACCAAAAAAGCTCAAGGGTTTAACTCTCGGATCTGTCTCTGCATTCCTCTGTTCTTTCCTATCATGTTGGCACCATTATCGTAGCCCTGACCTCTCATATCGGGTATCGCAGTTCCCGTATCTTCCAGCTTTTTAAGAAGCACATTTGTCATACCAGCTCCTGTAGTATCATCAATGTCAATAAATTCTAGAAAATGCTCTCTGACATTTTCACTAGGTTCTGTTGTTACAAAACACACCATTAAAGTCATTTGTTCCATATGGCTGATGTCAGGTGTGCAGTCCAGAATAACAGAGTAATATCTTGCTGACTTCAAATCTGCCACAATCTTTCTATTTGACTTTTGTTGCCGGTAACTGTGTGATCTCATTTTGAATTGTTTTTCCAAGGTAGTGGTGTGTGTACATTTCTTGGGTGGTGACTTTTCTTACATGCTCCTGGAGTACAGCATCAAACTCAGCCATCAGCTCCACAATTTTAAGGAAATTTCCATTGTTTGGTACATACAACTGATCTGAAGTGCCACGCAGTGCTAGGTTTTGGGTAGCAAGCATTCTCACAACGAGCCTTTTCAGAACATTTTGCCAGTAAAAAGACTCTGATGCAATCTTCTTTTGATGCTGATCATCTATGGTAGCCTTTAGCCTTAGTCTCATCTCAAGCTCTTTCCATCTATGGAATGCTCTCTGGTGATTTGCTGCCTTCTCATGGCATGCCAGATTTCTAGCCAGATTTTTCCAGTCCTTTGTTCCTGTAGAACCCAATGTGGCTGGAACATTAGACTGGAAGAGTTTGCAACAAAAACAGAATACAGCATTCTGGGTTTTTGAGTACATAAGCCATGGCCTCTCCACTTTATCACCATTGGGGATTTCATGCCAGTAATGTGTTGGATGGAAACTTCTATTTTCATTGTCTTTGGGGAACATGAAGTTTTTCACTTGCTGTGGCCCATGCAGTACAAGGAAGTCCCTCAGGCTACTGCTCAAGTGGGTCCACAGTCCTGGATCATCTAGACTTAAGGAACTAAACTCAGCAGCAGCTGTTTCTTGCGCCTCCACCACACTCTTCTCTGATCTACACTTTTCTTCAGGAATGTGCATGGTTACATCCCTTTGAGATGGAGATATGGATGCTGCAGTAGCTGCCAGGTCACCTGCATTCTGACTAACTGGAAGATCAGGCATCTCCTCACCACTCACATCCTCACTGGGGCCAGAAGGTTCACCGCGAACATTTGTGTCTATGTATCTCAGGAGAGCTCCTTCCTGCTTAGATAGAAACGCTTCCTTTGCTTTCTTTCTTTTTCTGAATGCTGCCCCAGAGGGGCGTTTTTTTCTTTCACTCATGACTGCTGTTCTGTGCCAGCTAGAGTGGCTCTCAACACTCAATTGAAGGGGACAAATAAGCAGGCTGGTAGCAGGGCCTGAGTGAGGGAAGATATCAGCGTCTTAAGGACCTTACTGGCTCCTACTACTTCAGTTGACTGCCTGTTCTCCTCAAGTGGGTTCAGGGAAGCATCAGGAAACAGGAAGCTCCCTGAGAAGCTGGTGTTAATACACACATATTTGATGTCATCAGGTTTTTTTGTGCGCAAGCCAGCAAAAGGAATAAAAGTCAGAATTAGGCTGCAAATTTTATTCACACAGGTATACACACATGCGGCAATACATGCACCTCCCTACACAAAGACACAGTCTCTTACATACATAGAGTGCATGCATGCACACACGTGTCTACACAGAGACACTTTTTCATACACTTTTCCAGGGGCTGCCTAAGTCACCCAGCTGGGAAGGGAGGGGGGTGGAGGAGAGAGGATGGGGAGGGAAAGAGGCGAAGGATGAGAGCAGGGTGGGAGTGGGAGGGGGCAGAGAAGGAAAGAGGAGGGTGTGTGTGGTGGATGGGGATGTGGGGGAGGCAGAAGGCTACAGGTGCATGAGGATGTGGAGGACATGGGTGCATAGGGACATAATGGGAATGCAGCAGTGTACGGAGGTGAATGGGATGCAGAGCTGTGGGAGGTGAGGGACATGGGGGTGGTGGCTCTGAGAGGTGGAGAAGATAGGTGGGAGAGGCTGTAAGGGGTACAGGGCTGGGATGGGTAGGTGTTGGGGGCAGGACAGGATGGGACAAGGGAGGGATGCAGTGAGGGGGTTGGAGGGGCAGGGGGTTGGGGCAGGGAGGGGGTGGGGTTGGGATGGGGAGGGATGCAATGACAATGGGATGGGGGTGCCCGGGGGTTGGGATGGGGAGGGATGCAGTGACCAGGGGATGGGGATGCAGGGGGGTGGTTGGGGTGGGGAGGGATGCAGTGACGGGGGGATGGAGGTGCAGCCCCATTCCCAGCACTCAGAGATGGGGATACACATAGCTCGAACTCCTAGGTGCTGGCGATGGGGTGACAGACAGATCGTGGTTCTCTGCAGGGCATACACTGCAGCTCGAGACCAGCCACATGAGGAGCGCGAGGAGAAGAGGGCCAGGCAGCAGCGGGAGAGGCACGCACCACTCAACAGCCACCTGCTGAGTGCTCGTGAGTCATGGAATAGTTCTCACTCCCTATACTGTTGTCTGCAGCCTTCATTCCCAGAACTCGCTTTTTTCAGAGTGATTTGGCTAATATTTATTCAGACATAGTTCAGCCTATGGGACACTCCAGAGAGATTTGCTGATAATTGTTTGTGCACTAGTCAACGTTTCCAGTGTGGTCACCACCTTAGGGCAGGTCTACATCACAAATTTACATTGGCACAGTTGCACTGCATCCAGTGAAGATGTTAAGCTGACGCGAGAGCTCACACCCTGAGCGACATAGTTATACCGAAGTATGTATGTAATCTAGACCAAGCCTCAGTTACATGGTATTATTGACTAGTGAATTTAGTGCAGCTGGGGAAGGTGTTAGTAAGCTGCTAAAGACTTGGATATAGCCTAATGGGAGCAATTCACAGATAGGCCTCCAGGGGAGGTAGTTGTGACCCACAGAGGGCAGGTTTAAAATGTCCTAAAATTGCCTAGTCACCGTGTCTATTTCCTGGTAACTGCAAATTGCTCCCAATAGGATATATTCAAGTCTGAAGTCCTTACATGAGCATAGAGAAATGAAAGTGAAAGCATAGTCCCTTCTGGTCAGCCTGGTGCCCCAACCAAGCTGTAGTGACGGCCATGTTCAGGCTCTGTGTCTTTTGTCTGACTGTCTTAGTCATCTCCCAGGTGAGAGAGCTCCCAGCTTCTTCTAGAAGCCAACACTTTATTCCCCCTCACCTCATACCTTGAAGTCCTTTGTTCTCAAACCGGGGACTTTGCTCAGTTTGCCCACTGAGAGGTGGGGAAATCCAACTGCCTCTAGGTCGTTGGTTGCTAGGTATCAGTGTCATGGGATTTGGATTTTCTATTGTCTTCGCGGATTTTCCATTGATATGAGGTCGGCCTTGGCCACTCTTTTTTTTTAAATGATCCCTTCATGCTCAGACAGCTAGGCGACACACACAGACACCTATGTCTCTCAGCCTGTCCTGAGAGCAAACTTGGTCCTTTTTTCCCTCCACTGGGTAGCCATGCAAAATATAGGGGAAACTGGGGCACATGTAGGATTCATACAAATATTACAGAAAATTCCCACTTCGTCACACCTTATAATTGATTTAGGGTGCAAAATGCACTCTTCCGGAATAACAGCTTTATTGTTTGGTGGCTACTTAAAGATGAACTGTGAAGATGTTTGACACACAGATTTTGAGTTTTATTAACACTGCAATCAATATGAACAAAATCACAGAACTAGGGGGGAAAAAACAAGAGAAGGATAACCGCAAAATCCACATCATACATAGTCACCAATCTGCAGGACTGTGGACTCCCCTTAACTTGCCACCGTCCTGATCTCCCGAGGTCCCTTTGAGGGTTGGGTTTGATTCCCTTTTATGCACCTATTCCGTATCCCCACCTATTTCCAGGACCATATTTGATTAAGTCTTGGCCTCTTGTCCGTATTTATTATTTCTGCTATCTGTCCTTGGAGTTCTGAATATTGTCATAAGCACTGGGCAGAAAGTTCTCCGTACAATGCGGTTAAGTAAGTCTGACTAAAGCCTTTGTAGTCTAATGGTCTATCACAAGAGACATATTGCTAAATCTTCTAACTCAAAGTTATTTTCTTATGCTAACTTACAGGCTTAATGTAGCCTTATACTAACTAATACTACTAGTAGGCCTCAAGCTAAATACTAGGCCTCCAGCTCACTGCAAAGCCTATTTTAAAGTAAGTTTCTTTGCTTATGCCTACTTGCATTGTAGCTTTGGTTTCATTTGCACTAATTTAGCAAGCATCTTAACTCCTAAGGTTTATCTATATTAGCACTTTTGTCGGCACAATTTTTGTTGATTGGGGGTGTGGAAAACACAATCTCTGACAGACAAAAGTTTCACCGACAAAAGCACTGGTGTGGACACTGCTATGTTGGTGGGAGAGCGTCTTCTGCGGACATAGCTACCACCATTCTTTGGATGTGGTTTAATTATGCCATCAGGAGAGCTCTCTCCCGCTAGCACAGAGCAGCAACACATAACTCTGGATGGATGGATCTAGACTGTTCTCAGTGGTAGCAGATGACAGAACAAGGAGTAATGGTCTCAAGTTGCAGTGGGGGAGGTTTAGGTTGGATATTAGGAAAAACTTTTTCACTAGGAGGGTGGTGAAGCACTGGAACGGGTTACCTAGGGAGGTGGTGGAATCTCCTTCCTTAGAGGTCTTTAAGGTCAGGCTTGACAAAGCCCTGGCTGGGATGATTTAGTTGGGGATTGGTCCTGCTTTGAGCAGTGGGTTGGACTAGATGACCTCCTGAGGTCCCTTCCAACCCTGATATTCTATAATTCTATGATTCTATAACCCCTTACAGCAGCAGAACTGCAGCAATACAGTTGTGCCACTGTAAGGTCCATAGTGTAGACATAGCCTAAGATATAATTGATTATTTACCTGACAACCTTTCACCGATGACCTGAGCTCAGGTGAACAGCATGGAATTCAGATAAGTTCCATCCTTTGTCATGCACTGGTGAACATCTTTCCCTTTGTGAAAAGCCCTGATGGATGGAGAAGTAGGACAGTGACTCTGCACACACGTGTGTCTGTATGTGAGGCTGTGAAATCAAGGAATAAGTCCAGAAAAGCAATGCAGAAGTAACTTACTCAAAAAACAAACCCACAAATGTTTGTGCTTTACCTAAAGCTGCTTAGAGGCAAGACTGACTTTTTCATGTGAGATTGTAGATTTCCCTCTGTACTGACTAATGATGACGGATCACCATGGTAACTGCAAGATAATACCTCAACAGGCGGAACACCTTGACGCCAACTCACATAGGCATTCTTTCCTTAAGCTTGTGACTTAATTGGAAGGGTAATTGTTGTTTTTTTCAACAGACTACTCTTTATCTGATGGCTTTTCTCTCTCTTTCTTTGGTGAAACTGAAAGTTTGCATGTCACAGGAAAGGAGTGGGTTCAAGGGGTTTCTAATAGGAGAACTCTCTGTAGGGCCATTGTGTCACTTTGTGTAGGAGTTCCAGAAAATGGCAACTATTTAACACATCTGTGAATTAGTCCACTTATTGACTGTGTGCAATAGTTTTGGCCATAGGCTGCAGTTGATGAAAAAGGGGACGAGCGTGGTCGTAACAATTAGATTTCTGTGTTTCCCTCAGTACTCCTTGAGGATTGGGTTTTAAAAAGTGCTTCTCCCACAACCTAGCTGCTGTAGAAAATACTACAGTGTGTGATAGTAATCAAAGAATAATAGAATATTAGGGTTGGAAGAGACCTCAGGAGGTCATCTAGTTCAATCCCCTGCTTAAAGCAGGACCAACACCAACGAAATCACGCCAGCCAGGGCTTTGTCAAGCCGGGCCTTAGGAAAGAGATTCCACCACCTCCCTAGGTAACCCATTCCAGTGCTTCACCACCCTCCTAGTGAAAAAGTGTTTCCTAATATCTAACCTAAACCTCCCCCACTGCAACTAGAGACCATTGCTCCTTGTTCAGTCATCTGCCACCACTGAGAACAGCCAAGCTCCATCCTCTTTGGAACCCCAAATGGTATTGTATTATGCTAGCATTACTGCTGTGATCTGTACCATCACTGTAAGCTATTGCATTGCCTTGTCCTACACTAAAATAAAGGACTTTGGCTTTTCCCTCCCTTTTACTTATAGCTTATGTTTACAGTATGACCTCAGACTGCTGCCATGGAAATCAGAACATAAATGATAGGAACAGGAAGGAAACAACCATTCAGTACAATACGACTGCCCTCTTTTGGTTTATTTTGATCCTACCTTCCTGCTGTTAATCATTGTCCCACCACCACCTCTTGAGACAAATCAAAATCCCTCTAGTTCATTTACACTGCTTGATTCCATGACTCCGCCAGGTAACACCTGCAAACACATGCCACTGTTGGAGTGAAATTATTATGCTAGAGTTCTCCATTTACTCTTAGTTCCCTAATCATGTGTTTGTCATCTAGTTTTTATAAGACTTATATTTTTAGTACTGTTACCTAATTTTAAGATCTCAGCTTTCTAACACAACAATCTCTCTCCATTAACTTATATTCTTGTGACCTATCTCCCCCCCTCCCCCACATGAGATTGTGTTCTCTCATACAATCTCTTTTGATACGGTGCCCCAGATGGGGTCTCAAGTGCCTTAGTGTCACTTGGTCTGTATTGTGTGCTATTAACATTCCTTGTTTGAGGTTTTGTTAATACCTTGCACTCCAAGAATGCCTTCCGTAGAAAGATATCTGAGCACCGAGCAAGTATTTAATTAAAACTTCACAAAAACCATGTAATAAGTATAATTTTCTCATTTTACGGTGAAACTGAGGCACAGGGAGCATAACTTGACTAGGAAACTTACACAGGACGTTTTGTGACAGTCAAGAGGAAAACGCAGATGTTCTGTTTCCAGTAATGTGCTTTAGACTCAGCAAGATGATTATTTGTTGTGGCAGTGTCATTTCAATAACTTCTCCAGAATAACTCCTCAAACCTCTGCCTGATTTGTGTCCTGAACGACTTTTCCATGTTTGCATATCTTCTTTTACTTTGCTCCCAGTCTTCACAACCAGTCATCTGTGTGCAGACACACAGTTGTGTCTGCATACTTCCCCTTCTCTTTTCAGGTACACATTTTGGTTTGAGCATTCATAGGCGTTCAAATACAGCATGTACGTTTGCCCTTGTAGACCACATGTGAGGACAATTAAACACAAACACAAGTGGAGACCAGGTAGATTCCTTTTTGAAAATGCCCCCCTGACTATATTTTAGCTGTCTACAGAATTTGGCATCTGCTGGACTAATTGCTTAAATTATGCAAATGCTATTGAATCTGGTTTCATTGGTCTTCATTAGTCCAATTTATGATTTTGGTATCATCTGCTCTCTTAAATATTTTGGACCAGATCTTCTGCTGGTGTTAAATGAAATGACTTAATCAAAGCCAATGGAGCAATGCCACTGTCGCCAACTAAGAATCTGATCTCGCGTTTCAAATGTTCCTGTTGATGTCTCAGGGTACATCTACACTACAGCGGGGAGTCGATTTAAGATACGCAAATTCAGCTACGTGAATAGCGTAGCTGAATTCGACGTATTGCAGCCGACTTACCCCGTTGTGAGGACGGCGGCAAAATCGACTTCTGCGGCTTTTTGTCGGCGGCGCTTACTACCACCTCCGCTGGTGGAGTTAGAGCGCCGATTCGGGGATCGATTGTCGCGTCCTGACGGGACGCGATAAATCGATCCCCGAGAGGTCGATTTCTACCCGCCGATTCAGGCGGGTAGTATAGACCAGACCTCAGACGTTGTTTAGTTGTTGCTACTTTGTTATCCCCTAGAACCTCTTGTTTGTAGAAGTCTAATACATTTGAATGTATTCCCTGCAATGAGCCCCTCTATCAGAGATTAAAAGGTTTGGGTTAGATTAGAGGGACTAATTTATTAGCTAAGGAGAGAATGAAAAGGATTGCTACTGACAAAACAACTTCATATGTTATTTAAGGACAGAAAGGGCCATTATGATCAAGCCTTAATGGCATGCATAACACACGCTGAAGAACCTTACCTTTATTCAAACACGAGTTATTGAAGTGAGGAGGTAGGATTCTGTTTCACATGACCAGTCTTCCCTTTTAAGTGTCTCTAGTCCACAAAGGTTGGAAGGAGCTGGAAGCCATGCTCTTGCTAGTATCTCAACAATTCAAGGTTAATGTGGTGATTCATTTTGTAAATAGACAAGGACAAGTAGTTCAATGCTTTATCTGTGGTATCTTGTTTTGTTGTCGCCTGTACAATACCATGCTGCTGGATTATACCTCTTCCCCCCCCCCCCCCTTCAAGATTAGGTCCTGAAGTCTTACTAGCTGCTGTACCAAGCTCCTGCTGCACATCAGCCTGATGTTGCCTAATGCAGGGGCTCTCAACCTTTCCAGACTACGGTACCTCTCTCAGGAGTCTGATTTGTCTTGTTTACCCCAAGTTTCACCTCACTTAAAAACTACTTGCTTACAAAATCAGACCTAAAAATACAGAAGTGTCACAGCACACTATCAGTGAAAAATTGCTGACTTTCTCATTTTTACCATATAATTCTAAAATAAATCCATTGAAATATTGCACTTAGATTACAGGGTACCGTATATAGAGCAGCATAAACCAGGCATTGTCTGTATGAAATTTTAGTTTGTACTGACTTCATTAGTGCTTTTTAGGTAGCCAGTTGTGAAGCCCGGCAAATCTCTAGATGAGTTGGTGTATCCCTGGAAGTCCTCTGCGTACCATGAGGGGTACACGTACCTGTGGTTGAGAACCACTGGCCTAACGTACCTGTTGTGTCCTCACACCCCAGTGGAATGCCAGCTTGGATTGGGTGCACGGGGATATGTAACGGGAGACTAAGTTGGAAGAGTGGTTGATTCACTGATACGCTACAAAGTACATTCAGCCTCCTCAAGTTATCTGCCCGATTATTTTTGGCAGGAAGCCTGTACGCTTTGGGCATGTTCGTCCTCAAATGTGTTTACATTCAAGTTCCTGGGTGCCCCCGTGCGCATCTGAGGGCAGAGTGTGTCCCAAGAGATGGGAAAGTTAAACAGCACGGTGCAGATCTCCCCTCTGCCATGTGGGAAGGGGGGAATGCTGCCTTTGTAGTGCTCTCCCTCCCTCTGAACTTACCTCTGTCAAGATGGAGCTTGCAGGGCTATGGGGTGGGCCTGGGAATGGGAAGCAGTGTCCGACAGACAATTTGTTGCTTTACTCCCCATTTTCTGTGCAGAGATGGCCTTTCTTTTGAGTCTCCTTGGCAGCTGCTAGTGAGCAATTACAGAGAGACTCCGTGCTACCATGGGGCATGCTACTATGGGGACGGGAGACAGCAGCCATTCCTGCAGGATAGTCCCTGGCTCTGGTAGGTGGGGGTGAATGGAAGAGTACGACCTCCAGTGCATATCCCTGAGGTTTATATGACTGGGAGGACTCCAGAGGGAGGACTGCAAGGCAAATTCTATAAAGGAAAAATCTCAAGTTTTTTCTCATTGGCCCTCTTGCGGGGTTTCCTGCTAGATTTGGCCTGATTACAATGGTACTTCCTGGTTTTGCTTAAAAGGTAACTGCATGTGATGAACATCTTTTTCAGGCTTGGGAGTCCAGTTCCACATATGGGCATAGTAATCGGCACCTTAGTACGTAAGCGCCCACTCAAGCACTGAATGACAGGCAGGTGCTCGGATCTGAAATGTGGTTCCCCAGAGTAGAATTCTTCAGCTGAATCAATTCTCGAATGCTTCGGTATGAATTAGAGAATGGACTGAAACACCTTAATTCAGATTTGGATTTTTTAAAAGCCCTATAAAAACGTGGAGGTTTTGGAGCTATGGTTCTGGATCGGGCGTATCTCTGCTATGAATGTTACTTCAAAATAGTCACACAGCCTTGAAGACGCTTTGGATATATTTTTCCCTCATTAATTTGTTAGCTATTTTTTTTTCGTGAGGAGCTCAAAATAGACAAAGCTCACTGAGCTAACTTGAAAAGTAGGCCTTGCCATCTTCCAAATGATTTGCTCCATGGATTTGAGAAGCTTTTGAAGCAGGGTGTATGTTTGACACCAAAATAGGGATAATATTCTTTTTGTCCCTGCCTGTCTCGGAAGATAAGTAGTTTTAAATAAAAACTTTTTTTGGGAAACATTAGAAATGAAGGTTAACTGAGTAGGATTTTCAGACTGGCAGATAACAAAAAATAAAAGAGCATATATCACTTCATTGACGGGTACCAAAATACTTGCAGAAACCTGATGACTTGAACTTACCCACAATTTTGGGCTAATGCATCTCAAGTAGCCCTACTAAAACATGTTTTTATTTTGCACCTGAGAACGAAACATGCAAGCTGAAAATGCAGCTCTTTTAAAAATAATTTTGGAGCTGGTGAACAACCTACGATGTTAATGTGATGTGTAAGCTTCGTGTTTGTGGAAATATTGATAGTGAGGTCATAGTACATGATCTCTTGTGGTAAGACCAGCTCTCTAGCCCAGAGTCTGATGCAAAGGCCACTGACTTCAGCAACAATTGGCTTTGAGCAGATCATAACCAATAATGAATGCCAAGAACTACACTACAGAAGAGTACAAGCCTAAAACGACGAACTGATTTATTATACTCACCCTTAGTTGACAGCCAATTAGTGGTTGAACATTCCAGCGTGGAATATAATGCAGCTTAGTTGACAGCTAGTGGAATAGCATGCATACCAGTTAGAGGCCATGCTGAAGTAGCTATTTGTGTGTGTGTGTGTGTGAGCACTTGATTCAAATGGAATAGTTAAGTGCAGATCTAACCCCATACTGGCTAGGAGGCCCTGAAACAAAGGCCTGACATTACCAGTTTTCATGGACTTTACATCTGGCCCATAAAATCTATTGCTACTGCTTCTGTGGGAGATTAGCCTTTACTCCAAGTGATAGAAATGCTGCTATTTATCTACGAGGCTAGTTTCTACAGGTAGTTGCCAATAGCCAGTCAATATTTACCAACAGTTCCTGAGTTGTGGCAGTGTGAGTGCAGAATTTTTCTGTACATAATAGAAAAATCTATCTTTGATTCTGTGGCGTGGTGGTAATTGGTAAACAATGGCTTAACTAGGAATGTCTGTATTGTATTTGGCAAATGAACTGCAGTGTGATGCCCTTGCATTGAAGGGAGCCACTACGCCATCATCAGAATAAACTCCTCCAAAAGTAACTTGTGGTGACCATAACACATTGTTAGGTGGTAGAGCTGGTAAGAAATATTTGTATTGCAAATACTGGAAGACTCACTCGAGATGAGGCCCCATTGTACTGTGTGGGGGACACATTAGGCAGTCACCTACCCCAAAGAGCTTACCATGTGAATAGACAACGGGGGGGGGGGGGGGGACCGAAACAATGGCACAGAGTTGAAATGGTTCTTCCGTGATCAAACAGCAGGTGAGTGGCAGAACTAGGAATGGAATGCCAGGATCCTGGCTGGACCATGTTGCCTCACCAATGCAGGTTTGCTACCTTATGCAATATGTACAGGACATGCATTGTCACTTCACAGGATGTTGTGTGTGATCCTTTGAAAACTATAATGTAACCCATGACATAACTGGTGGCAAAATCCTCTGTAGGCAGCTGGAATAGCTAGTTTTCCAGCTACACAGTCTCTACTTTGGGTACATCTGCTTTAGTTCCTTTGTGTAGGTAACTTAAGTGCATGATTCCTTGGCAGTAACTGCTTTGTTCCTCTTGTCATTACATACAATCAACATTTTCTTCATGGGTTTTGTCAAGCACAGAGCATTGCCTAGGGAGTTGTAGTCTCCAGTCAACTGCATGGATTTCTCGGCCTTAAGGGTTCTGTATAGGAATAAGAGTATTACATACTGCATAGATCAAGTGTGCAGGGCCAAATCATGCTCCACACCTGACCACCCTGTGCAGTTGTCTTAAATATTGCAGAGATTCTCCACTCTACTCCAAGAGTAGGAAAATCACTCAGGGCGGGAGGAGTCCGTCGAGGGGCTTGTCTGGGCCCACTGTAGACTACTAAGAAATGGGGTATATGTGGGGTGTACATACACCCTGGTGATCCCCACCTGCTGCATTGCCCACTGGGGCCGTGGTTAGTGGGCACAACTTAGGCCAGGCCTGAAGGTTGCTCTAAGAATAGGGTGTGTGGAAGAGTGGCTCTGCTCTGCTTGCAGCTTGCTCTGAACATCAGGTCTGAAGTGGTTGCTGTATGTTACTGACTGTAATAATGGCAAGACAAATGTTTTTCTCAGACTATAACAAAATGGAGAATGTTGTTTGCTGTGGGAGTCTTTAGCTAGTTTGCTTGGTGGGTTTTTAAAAAGCTCTCCTAGACATAGTGGCTCAAATGTTTGTAAAAGTTGTGTGCCTCAGCATTGTGCACAAAACACAAACACGTGAGTATGCACATGCACTTTTGCGTAATACAACCCTGCCTTGCACACATGCACGAGGCATGCCCAGCTCAGGGGCTCACAAGTGCAAATACAGCCTTTGCACTGATTAAAGAACTTCAGACAAGGTGGTGAATAACTATTGGAACAGGGTAGTACAGATCCATGGAAGAGGATAATCAAGCCATTTCCACCTTCTTTAGTACAAAGTAGGGAAGGTGGGAAGTTGGCAATCCCAAGGGGTCAGAGTTCAGGGTTTCTGTGTAACCCTAGCTCTGTATTTGAATACATATGGATTTTTTTGTAAAGTTGGATAACATTTGTATTTCCAGACTTCCTAACACTTGTATTGAGACACTTTGGTGCTATCTAAGGTTGTTTGGCTCAAGTCAGTCAGACGTCCTTCTCACCTAAACCTTAGTTTTTTTGCCCTGGGAATTTACCTAGGTTTTAAATTAATTGCTCAGTGACAGGAATCCCTGTGAGCTGTGCAAGATAATCGCTGTTCTTGTAGGAGTTCTTGTGGGGTTTGTTTAGGTTGCATAGGGTGAGACACCAAACACCTTCTCATATGGCTCCTTCCCTCCCATTCTCCCTACACTAGCCACATCTGCTAACACCATATACTGCACTCCATGTCACTCGGCTCACTGTGGCTGTCCATTTTGGGTCCAAGTGGCTCTCATGGAAATCCGTGTGGCCAAATTCCACGCTGGGTAAATGCATGCTTCATAAACACTGTCTGTGCTGTGAAGGCTGAAGCTGTTTCCCCATTAACCATAGACATATTGCGTATAGATTGAGACTGCTTAGAGACATACATATATCCAATACTGTACATTGAAAATGGATGAAACATTTTAACTAAACACTAAATTAGTGCAGATTGCTTCCCACCACTGCAAATGGTTTCCCTGCAGATCATCACAATTTTGGACAACCTAGCTAAGATCTGTGAGCCTACATACTTGATGGCTTTCTTTTGCACTTATCCTCAGTAGGTATTGTGGCAAGGCACCTCCTCCACCTCGGCGGGTTCAGTGCTTCCCCCTCTGGCAATGGAGGCCTGGAGTAAGTCAGTCCCACTCTGGACAGTAGCTTGCCCTGTCAGGAGGAAAGCAGCTCTTCTCCCTGCAGGGTTCTCTGCTCAATGTCCCCTTCAGGTTCCCTATTTTTGACCCTTTCACCTTCATACCTGTTCCTGTTTTTTTCGTTGTTGTCCCCTGTATGTGAGTCCTGGGCTCAGTGGCTCTTCTCTATAGGCTGACTTCCCGAAACCCAATAGGACCACCCTCTTACAGCTGTCCTGCCTGACTGTGTCACAGTATCTTTCTGAGACCGTCAACTCCTGCTAATACCAGTACAGCTCTCCCTTACAGTCACTCTAGTGCCGGAGTGCCAGCAACTATCCTTTTAAGCTCCAGCGACATAAAAGCCTTGGCAATTGCAAGCTGATAAGACTTCAGTTGACCACCAAACTTGGTCATATAGACATAGCCTGAGCTGAATTGGATAATGTGGCACTGAACATTGTGTGGCCCTTTGCCACTAAATGATCCCAGTGTTACTAGCCTGGGGGCAGCTGAGCTGTTGGAAGGAACAGTGAAAAACATGAGCTAACCTCTCGTGTAGACGCAGCCAGTGGTTAAAGGAGACTGGTCAAGTGGAGAGAGCACCACCAGCTGAGGAGGAGAGGGAACTGTGGGTAACACTGCTTACCCAAGCCACAGGGAAGAGTAGAAGCTGTCTTTGTTTTTTGTAATGGGAGGGGACCTGCGCTCTCCCTGTTCCTGCTTCCCTGAATTCCTGGGCACAAATGTAGGGACTTGTCTGTCGCTCTCCAGCTGTGGTACAACTGACTTTTTTTAGCTCATGGGTACTGAATGTTCAGTTTGATTGTAGTACATAATTTTAACAACATGCATCATGTAACAGTGGCCAACAATCCTTCATTGAGCAGCATGCTTGGAATCAGTGGAGGTGGCTGTCCTTTCACAAGTGCCATTGAATAGTAGAAACACTCTTGGTGAGAGGTGTAGGTTGGGTCTGGTAGCTTCAATCAAATTTGCTTCCTGTGATTAAAACAACGTTTTTAAACTTTGTGAATGAATCATTTTGTCTCTTGGATTTTCATTAGAGGAGAATTCCTGGGTGTTATACGGATAGTTCCTCTAGATCAAAGACTTTGCTGCTGCACGTCACGTGTTACACCGATCTTGCTGGGGTTTGGCGGATGAGTTTGGCTAGGGTTCTTTAAACCTGGAGAATAAGAACTACCATGCTGGGTCAAATCAATGGTCCACCTAGTCCACAATCATGAACTGGTGCTTGGTGTAAGGATTTAAAGGAACAAGGCAACTTTAAAATCTGGATCAGCTCCATGCGATTGACATCACAAATAGTTTTGTATCATATGAAAAGAGTAGAGAGCCAAGGTGGGTGAAGTAATAATGTTATTGGGCCAACTTCTGTTGGTGAGACAAGCTTTTGAGTTGCACAAAACTTCAGGTCTTCATAGTGGAGTGCAGCCATCGCTATGATGTTTCTGAGATGGAGAGTCCTGTGGTTAAGATACTGGATTGGGGTGCCGGAGTTCAGGGCTCTGCCACTGACTACTTGTGCGACCTTGAGAAAGTACACCTCTACCCCGATATAACGCTGTCCTCGGGAGCCAAAAAGTCTTACCGCGTTATAGGTGAAACCGCGTTATATCGAACTTGCTTTGATCCGCCAGAATGCACAGCCCTGCCACCCCGGAGTACTGCTTTACCACATTATATCTGAATTCGTGTTATATCGGGGTAGAGGTGTAATTTAATTTTTCTTCATCCATTCGCTATCTGTAAAATGGTGGTAAAAATATTCCTTTTCTTCCACCCTTTGTGAATCTTGTCACTTTAGACTGTAAGCTCTTCAGGGTAAGGACTATTCATTTGTGTGTGCTGTGCAGTGTCCTGGTGCCCGGATCTCAGCTGGAGCACTGAGGTGCTACCGTAACACTACTACTCCTCTGAAAGGACTTATCGCCTGTGTAGATGTCTCAGGCCCTTCCGGACAAGAACTAGGAGCAGTTACATGGAAGTCTGTTGTGCTGCAGCTAATGTAAGGTCAGAGAAGTGCAAGGCTTCACTTCTAGGAACAAAGGTGAACCACACTTGCAGGTTGATGGACCAGTGCACTCTGAGTGACTCGCAACGTTGCCAACTCTCGTGACTTTGGCCACTGCTGGAGCCCATCTGGCAATGATGCAAGAAGCTCCAATCCTCTCAGGAACTTCAGTTCTGCTGTGGAGGGGGGGGGGGGGGGACTCACCCTCTGGTTTCTGATTTCCCCAGGAGGTGGGATAGTGGGAAGGCCGCCAATCAGAGCTGCTACAAGAAGCAGGCAGAGCTTTCATTTGCCTCCTCTGAGGAGCAGATGTTGTTCTTGGAGAACAGGACAGGGACGATGGAGCAGAAAAAAGCCCTCTTGTGAGTAATGGGGAAAGGAATGCTCCTCTCCCTCCCTCCCTCGGTGCAATACCCAGACTGGGAAGGGATTGCAGGGGTGAAGATCTTCTGGAGCTGCAACCCGGCTGTGAAGGGAGAGAGGGGACCCTGCTGCAGCCCCCTCAGGAATAGGAGAGGGGGGTGAAGAACCCCAGGGGGAGCAGAGATGAGGCTGGGATATCAGAATTGATGGGGGGGATGGGCCATTGTGGGGTGACAGCTCCTGCAGCAGGGGCCAAATCAACTCTGAACTTGGGAATATTGACCTCCTGGTGTCTTATGCTGGGGGAGAGGTGTGTAGGTGAGATGGATCAGAAGCTCAATCTTTTAAAAAGTAATGGTTTGGAGGCAAGTCTCGGGATTTGGGGCATCTGACTCATGGTTTTTTAACCTTTGAAGTTGGCCGTACTGTGATAGATGACTAATGGAACGTGAGCTCCTGGTGCAATTCTGTAGTTAAAACAAATGTGATCTCTGGGTACATCAATGGACATATCAGGTAGTTTGGGAGGTGGTATTGCCCCTGTATATGGCATAGGTCAGATCAAGACTGGAATACTGTGTCCACACTTTGAAATAGATGTTGAATCATTCTTATAATTTTACTTTGAACCATCTCATTTTTTTCAAGGTCTAGGAAAAGGGGTTTTATGGTGAGAGTTGAGTTCAATCTTGCTCTCGATCTCTTTGGTAAGGTAGGAGCTTGAAGACCAATCAATTCCCCTATGCTGGGAGATGATTTCTTATGGCGAAGGCAGAATAGTATCTAGTAGCTGGAAGTTGAGGCTAAAAATTCAAACTGGAAATAAGATGCACATTTTTAACAGGGAATGTAACTAACCATTGGAACAGATTGTTGGATTGTTCATTCCTAGCTCTTTCAGACACCCAGTCTTAATTTATTTGCTGTAGTAGGTATGATGAAGAAGTCACTGGATACAATTCTGTGGCTTGTTTTATGCAGGACCTCAGACTAGATCACAATGGTCTCCGATAGCCTTAAAATATGAAGTGGTATATTAGTCTGAAGAAAACTTTAACCAGTTTATATTAACAGCAAGAAAAATGTAGTGCCTCTCTCCTTGGCTGTAGGAGAAATGATACAGCATCCGGATGCAGTAGGCCTCATGCATTTAGAAGTTATATTTTCCTATGAGCGTGATTCCTACTTTAACTATGTACTGCAGATTTCTTGTGGGTTTCTGGGCTGTTTGGGGCGATGCTCTCTTAACAAGTAAGCTACTGATAGTGTCTTTATTGTAAGTATGAACTTGTAAATAATGTCTCCTGAAAGTAAAATGCTTTTAAGCATGAAAATTTGATGTCTGAGATACCATGAGAAGAGAGAGCCTGCCATCAACTTGATAAACAGAGCTAGTACATTAGCCAGAGAGTTGTGCATCTGGTCAAGTGCCTGACAAGATCAGAGACAGAATAGCCATGCGGCTAAGAATCGATAAAAAGGATTAGCAAGAATCCAAATGTCTCCTGACCCTCATTTGAGGCGCAAGTGGTGTTCTCGTCCATCCTCCCTGTGCAAGGAAAAGGCTGGGGTAGAGACCGTCGAATCGTGGAAGTCAACGAATGGCTACGCAGGTGGTGTTGGAGAGAAGGCTTTGGATTCTTCGACCATGGGATGGTGCTCCAAGAAGAAGGAGTGCTAGGCAGAGACGGGCTCCACCTAACGAAGAGAGGGAAGAGCATCTTCGCCAGCAGGCTGGCTAACCTAGTGAGGAGGGCTTTAAACTAGGTTCACCGGGGGAAGGAGACCAAAGCCCTGAGGTAAGTGGGGAAATGGGATCCTGGGAGGAAGCACAAGCAGGAGAGCGCAAGAGGGGAGGACTCCTGTCTCATGCTGAGAAAGAGGGACGATCATTGAGTTATCTTAAGTGCCTATACACAAATGCAAGAAGCCTGGGAAACAAGCAGGGAGAACTGGAAGTCCTGGCACAGTCAGGGAACTATGATGTGATTGGAATAACAGAGACTTGGTGGGATAACTCACATGACTGGAGTACTGTCATGGATGGATATAAACTGTTCAGGAAGGACAGGCAGGGCAGAAAAGGTGGGGGAGTTGCGTTGTATGTAAGAGAGGAGTATGACTGCTCAGAGCTCCGGTATGATACTGCAGAAAAACCTGAGAGTCTCTGGATAAAGTTGAGAAGTGGGAGCAACAAGGGTGATGTCGTGGTTGGAGTCTGCTATAGACCACCAGACCAGGGGGATGAGGTGGACGAGGCTTTCTTCTGGCAACTAGCAGAAGTTGCTAGATCGCAGGCCCTGGTTCTCATGGGAGACTTTAATCACCCTGATATCTGCTGGGAGAGCAATACAGCGGTGCACAGGCAATCCAGGAAATTTTTGGAAAGCGTAGGGGACAATTTCCTGGTGCAAGTGCTGGAGGAACCAACTAGGGGCAAAGCTTTTCTTGACCTGCTGCTCACAAACAGGGAAGAACTAGTAGGGGAAGCAAAAGTGGATGGGAACCTGGGAGGCAGTGACCATGAGATGGTCGAGTTCAGGATCCTGACACAAGGAAGAAAGGAGAGCAGCAGAATATGGACCCTGGACTTCAGAAAAGCAGACTTTGACTCCCTCAGGGAACAGATGGGCAGGATCCCCTGGGAGAATAACATGAAGGGCAAAGGGGTCCAGGAGAGCTGGCTGTATTTTAAAGAATCCTTATTGAGGTTGCAGGAACAAACCATCCCGATGTGTAGAAAGAATAGTAAATATGGCAGGCGACCAGCTTGGCTAAACAGTGAAATCCTTGCTGATCTTAAACGCAAAAAAGAGGCTTATAAGAAGTGGAAGATCGGACAAATGACCAGGGAGGAGTATAAAAATATTGCTCAGGCGTGCAGGAGTGAAATCAGGAAGGCCAAATCACACTTGGAGTTGCAGTTAGCAAGAGATGTTAAGAGTAACAAGAAGGGTTTCTTCAGGTATGTTAGCAACAAGAAGAAAATCAAGGAAAGTGTGGGCCCCTTACTGAATGAGGGAGGCAACCTAGTGACCGAGGATGTGGAAAAAGCTAATGTACTCAATGATTTTTTTGCCTCTGTCTTCACGCACAAGGTCAGCTCCCAGATTGCTGCACTGGGCAGTACAGCATGGGGAGAAGGTGACCAGCCCTCTGTGGAGAAAGAAGTGGTTCGGGACTATTTAGAAACACTGGACGTGCACAAGTCCATGGGGCCGGATGCGCTGCATCCGAGGGTGCTAAAGGAGTTGGCGGGTGAGATTGCAGAGCCATTAGCCATTATTTTTGAAAACTCATGGCGATCGGGAGAGGTCCCAGATGACTGGAAAAAGGCTAATGTAGTGCCCATCTTTAAAAAAGGGAAGGAGGAGGATCCGGGGAACTACAGGCCAGTCAGCCTCACCTCAGTCCCTGGAAAAATTATGGAGCAGGTCCTCAAGGAATCAATTATGAAACATTTAGAGGAAAGGAAAGTGATCAGGAACAGTCAGCATGGATTCACGAAGGGGAAGTCGTGCCTGACTAACCTAATTGCCTTCTATGATGAGATAACTGGCTCTGTGGATGAGGGGAAAGCAGTGGATGTGTTATTTCTTGACTTTAGCAAAGCTTTTGATACTGTCTCCCACAGTATTCTTGCCACCAAGTTAAAGAAGTATGGGCTGGATGAATGGACTGTAAGGTGGATAGAAAGCTGGCTAGATCGTCGGGCTCAACGGGTAGTGATCAATGGCTCCATGTCTAGTTGGCAGCCGGTTTCAAGTGGAGTGCCCCAAGGGTCGGTCCTGGGGCCGGTTTTGTTTAATATCTTTATTAATGATCTGGAGGATGGTGTGGACTGCACTCTCAGCAAGTTTGCAGATGACACTAAACTAGGAGGCGTGGTAGATACACTAGAGGGTAGGGATCGGATACAGAGGGACCTAGACAAATTAGAGGATTGGGCAGAAAAAAACCTGATGAGGTTCAACAAGGACAAGTGCAGAGTCCTGCACTTAGGACGGAAGAATCCCATGCACTGCTACAGACTAGGGACCGAATGGCTAGGTAGCAGTTCTGCTGAAAAGGACCTAGGGGTCACAGTGGAGGAGAAGCTGGATATGAGTCAACAGTGTGCTCTTGTTGCCAAGAAGGCTAACGGCATTTTGGGCTGTATAAGTAGGGGCATTGCCAGCAGATCGAGGAACGTGATCGTTCCCCTTTATTCGACATTGGTGAGGCCTCATCTGGAATACTGTGTCCAGTTTTGGGCCCCACACTACAAGAAGGATGTGGAAAAATTGGAAAGAGTCCAGCGGAGGGCAACAAAAATGATTAGGGGTCTGGAGCACATGACTTATGAGGAGAGGCTGAGAGAACTGGGATTGTTTAGTCTCCAGAAGAGAAGAATGAGGGGGGATTTGATAGCAGCCTTCAACTACCTGAAGGGGGGTTCCAAAGAGGATGGAGCTCGGCTGTTCTCAGTGGTGGCAGATGACAGAACAAGGAGCAATGGTCTCAAGTTGCGGTGGGGGAGGTCCAGGTTGGATATCAGGAAAACTATTTCACTAGGAGGGTGGTGAAACACTGGAATGCGTTACCTAGGGAGGTGGTGGAGTCTCCTTCCTTGGAGGTTTTTAAGGCCCGGCTTGACAAAGCCCTGGCTGGGATGATTTAGCTGGGAATTGGTCCTGCTTTGAGCAGGGGGTTGGACTAGATGACCTCTTGAGGTCCCTTCCAACTCTGATATTGTATGATTCTATGATTCTATGAGTACTGGCTTCATTGTGCGCTGAAACCAGGAAGGCTTAAAAAACAACAACCCCAAACAAGCAAGGAGTGATTCAAAACCAAGTACAGGATAGTAGAGAATTCAAAGAACATATAAAGCCTGGGTAGTGTTAAATTAAGAGACACAGTATCTCTGCAAACACGCCACTTAAAATGCAGGAAGATGTTTTCACTGTTTCATTAAAAAAGAGTGAAGCTGAATTCAGTTTAAGTTGAACAAAGTGGAACTTTATTAAACCCTGCGGTCTGCTCTGTTCATGTGGCTGCATTGCTGCCAGCCCAGCTCCCCCATTTCCCGTTTTCCTGGTGTCTCCTCCATAGCAGCTCCTCCAGGGAACGTGGTCCCTCTGACTTCAACTCCATTGCTTGTGGAGCATTGACCTGTTCAGGCAGTTCTCAGCTTGGCAAGGGAAAGCTTGTGCAGACTAATAGGTCCTCCTTCCGCAGTGCATAGAACTAGGGTGACCAGATGTCCTGATTTTATAGGGACAGTCCCGATTTTTGAGTCTTTTTCTTATATAGGCTCCTGTTACCCCCCACCCCCATCCCAATTTTTCACATTTGCTGTCTGGTCACCCTACATAGAACAAACAGTCCTAGGGCTACATCAGTGAGGTGAAGCCTGAGGCAGCTAAACAAAATGAAGGCAAGACGGGAATCATTGGGAAAAGATCCCTTAATATTCAGTCAAATCTAGTGAAAACACCAGAAGACATCCCACAATGATCAGCCCCGACTTACTGCTGGAATGAAAAGTGTTGGGGAATCCCTTAAAAAGCAACAGAGAGTCCTGTGGCACCTTTAAGACTAACAGATCTCTTGTGGCATGAAGCAAAAAAAAGTGTAGATCTGAGAGAAATCCCAGGCTGAGCTCAGCAGGGAGGGAGATGTCAGCAGAGAAGAAGTGCATGAAGATAAAAGCTTCGGATAACCTTTCTTTGGCAGTCCAGCTATGAAGCACTGGACACATTGGCACAAGTGACAATTACAGGTTCCTCGAGGGAAATGTATGACAACATCACAGAACTGTTTAAAGCGTCCGCAGGGAGACGAGCAAGACAACAGCAGCTGAGCAGTAAACGAGAAGATGGAACGTGCACAGACTAAACTGTGTCCAGCCTTTGACCATTGTTGGCCTTTGCTGACGCTCCTGGGAGTGACAATAAGCTAGCAAAGAGTTGTCCAAAATGCTCTATGCTTTGTAAACTTCTCAGGTCAAAAGCACAGGTTCTCAAGACGTGTAAATGTGGAACAAGAGGAAAAACAGCAACATTGTACTGCAGTAACATGAAATGGTGGGGAGGTCCTCTCCTACTGAGTTAATTTTTAACTAGTTTGAAGTCTGGACCAAACAGGGAAAGCCTATTGCAGGGAATTTTATCCCCCTTCCCTCTGCCTCCTACCATACCCTTCTGGAGGTGACTCTGCCGGAATGCTTACCTCCTGGTATTCAAGTCACTGAAGAACAAAGCTCATAGTCAGCAAGGCACATCTTAATTTGTCCCTGTTCGGTGAAGGTTCTTACGCTGCTCTTGTCAGCGCAGTATGAGTGTACCTGCCATCCGAGCATAACGCCATGTGACTAACATCTGTTGTGTGTGGCTCCTTCTCTCTCATCCTGTTCCCCAGGGGAGAACAGTGTGTGCAATGCTCTGTCTCAGGTAGGGTTTTGTGTTTTGGGAATTGTGTTAATGTACACTGCTGTTATGCGTTTGTGTCAAAAACGGCGGGTTGAAATTGTGCGTCTTGCACTGGGAGTGGAAGGTGGTGATATTTGTGACGGCCCTTTGTCCAGTTTTAGACCGGCTCTGGAGAAAGCTCTGTCATCTGTGCAGGAGAGCTTGACCCCATGCTAGGAAGTTCAGTGGGGCTTGACAAGCTGAATTGCCAAGCAGTGTTCGTCCTGGAACTTTAAGCTCTCCCAGGCCACTGAGTACCTTCATGATAAGAACTGAGACCTTGAACTTGACTCCGTATTCTGTGGGAAGCCTGTGTACAGAGGGGAGAGCAGGTTTGCTGTAGTGTTCTGTATTCTGTCCCAGGTGGACAGCTAGCTGAAGGCTCGCCACAGTAAGTGGGCTGCCTTTTAGCACAAAGCTCTTCCTTGGAAGGTGTTGTTAACTTAAAATATTTCAGACTGCTTTACTGTAAATGCCTGGCTCCAAAATATCTCACTTCCTGGTGTGAACCCCTGTACGGCTAGCTCAGAGGTGGGCAAACTTTTTGGCCCGAGGGCCACATCTGGGTATGGAAATTGTATGGCGGGCTGAATCTGGGAGCCGCAGAGTGGGGGTAATACCCTGACCCCACTCCCTGGCTGGAGTGCCAGAGCGGGGCAAGCCCCAGACACCGCTTCCTGGCGGGAGCTTGAGGGCCGGATTAAAATGTCTGGTGGGCCAGATGTGGCCCCCGGGCCATAGTTTGCCCACCTCTGGGCTAGCTCCTGGTGCAAAAAGGTTCAATGTTAGAAGCTAAATTACTAAGCTGAATGCTTGAAAATAAGAAATCCCACAAATTACAGAAAATTCGGAAGGACATGGATTCCAACTTATGTTAAACTCAAACACCTTCCAAAAAGCAGATGATATTTTAATAATCGGCAGTTGTATTTTCCAGGATAGCAGCATAAGGGAAGTTCAGGACTCTTTCTGGTTACATTAGAGGTTTTAACATGGTTGCAACCCTTTAGCTTCCCCCTCCTCCTCTCTTCACTCCCCTCCCCCCCACCAATCTGTCTTGCACACATTCCTGTTTGCTGGGGAAAAAAAAACCCCTCTGCCATCTGCTATGCCCAAACTAATGTATGGTCGATCAGCTTGCACTGATGGCAACGGAGGTGTCAGCTGGAGCACAGGCTGGCACGGCCAGGCCCAGGCCCTTACCCCCCACCTTTGTTTTGTTTATACCTATTTGACTGTAAGGAGGCTTCAGACAGCAGGCTGCACGGTTGCAGTAAATGCTAACGGAAGCAATGAAGCTCCTGGGAATGTGGCTGTGCTTCAAATAAAAGCTCCAAAAAGCTTCTGTGTTAAATGACAAGGAAGCGGCCTAAGAACTTCAGAGCCAGCCCTGGGGCGTATTAATTGTGCTCTTGACGCTCCTGACTTTTAAACCGTAATTAGAAAGGCGCTGGTGTGTGTGTGTGTGTGTGTGTGTGTGTGTGTGTGTGTGTGTGTGTGTGTGAAAATCCCCCAAGCTAGCAAATCGTAGGAGCTGTTCTTCCAATAGCAAGAGACGCTCTCCATGTGTATTGATTATTCTATTAACCACTTACCATCCTGCATTCTGACAGCGGAGATTTACAATGCTTGAAGATGCAATTTCTCAACAAGGGGATCATTCCGAAGATTTAAGTCCGTGACTTCTGCAGTGGCCTGTGCAGGTGGCCCGGGAGCCACCTGAGGAGCTTGGGCAGCCCCGGGGCCAGTTGCACTGGCTGCTGCTGGGCAGTCTCGCCCCCACCCCCGCCTCCCAGCAGCGGGCATTTGGGTGTGGGGGGGCTCAGGGCTGGGGTTTGGGGTGTGAGGTAGTGCTTACCTGGGGGGGGGGGTCCCCGGAAGGGTGACATGAACTCCCCTCCCTCAGCTCCTAGATCTATGGGCTGCCTCTGCCTGCAGGCACTGCCCCCGCAAGCTCCCATTGGCCATGTTCCCAGCCTATGGGAGCTGCAGAACCGGGGCTTAGGGCAGAGCAGATGCTAGGAGCTGGAGGTCACTGCTTCTCAGGCTAAAATGTAGCCTCACAAATCCTTTGCAAGTAGTGTCCCTGCCCTGATATCGCTGGTGGAGCAGCATGCAATCCACCAGCCGTAGAGATTTTAGATAGAGCGGTGCAAATGGATTTTTCAGTTTGCCGGCAGTTTGGAAAAGTCGAACAATGCGTTCTGGGTCGTACAAACCATTTCCATTTGTCAGTTTTTGATTTTTAATTCAATTAAGGGAAATTGTGGAACGAAGTTGTTTCTCTCTAAAATGCCAAAATGAAACAACTTTTTAGAATTTTCTTGACCAAAACAATTTAGTGAAACTGACAAGGATCAGTCACCCAGACTTTCTTCCCCGCCCGCCCCAAGTTTCCTCCCCCCCCAGCTTGAATTTCCAATGTGGTAGTGATTTCTTTTTGCAGTGGGGAAGAGGGAGTGGGGCAGAGCCTCCTTTTCTGTAGTTAATTGCACGCTTTAAATAGCTTGTTCCCAGGTTCTAAACAACAGGCACAGGTGTGGTACCGAAGAAGGAAGCTGACCCTATGCACCTTGCTCCACCTCGCCTTGCTCCTTCTGTAGGCTTTGCCTCTCTGCTGTGCCTGGTACTACCAAACAACTGGGCGCGGGGAACTTGGGGAACGGCTGGCATAGGACTAGTCCATCAGCATGGGGCACATGTGGAATTTCCCACTTTTGTGTAACTTGCCATAAGGGTCCAATCACAAGCTGTCCTCTGTACGCTGTTGAAAAGGGGGTGGAGCAGAGGCATCCCAAGTAGCCCAGTGCCTGTGTAGTTCTACTATTGAGCTTTCATATTTGTTTTGCATTAGTTTTTTTATGCTCAGGAGTTCTGGGGGCTTCTCCTACCGTGATTTCTGTTTTGACCATTAAGGAAGTGTGTTGTGGATCCAGCAAGTGACGGGGGGAAATGGGGAGAGGAGCGAGCGTCGGGGCAGGGCCTCGGGGAAGGGGTGGGGCCTCAGGGGTCTGGTCACCAGCAATTAGAAAGGTGGCAATCATAGACCCTCCCTGGAAAGAGGGAGTTGGTTTGGAGCTGGTACACCCAGAGAAGGGGGGGGAATCGGGAAGAGTGGGAAGGAGCAGTGAGGGCTGAAAGGGTAGAGCCCATAACTGCTGAACTGAGGGTCCCTGGACTGGAACCCAGAGCAGAGGGTGGACCCAGGTTCCCTACTGGCCACTGGGGAAGTGGCACCATCGGGGTAGCACAGGAGACTGCCTGGGACTGTTTCCATATAAGGACTTTGGGTAACCCTGGAAGGGGGAAACGCAGATGATGACTGGCCAGAGGGCCGAGTCATGAAGAGGGCGCTGCAGTTCCTCAAGTGAGGCAGGTCTGCAGGGTGAGAAGATAACTGGAGAGGCACCACCTGAAGAGGGCGCACTAATTGGCAGAGCTAAGCCCCAGGACGGCCAGCAGGAGGTGCTACTGGTGAGTGGACCCAGTGACAAGTAATAAATGCCTATTTCTTATATAGTGTTTTTCATCAGTAGCTTTCAAAGTGCTTCAGTCTTGTACTGTATCTATCCTCACAACATGTCGAGGCAGGGGAGCAGTACTATCCCTGATTTAGAGATGGGCATAGCGCGGCGAAGATTTGCCCAAGGTCACGCAGGGAATCCATGGCAGAGCAGGGAATTGAAGCCAGGTCTTCCATGTCCTAAGCTGGTGCCCTAACCACTCGACCGTCCTTCCCAGCTGACTAGACAGAGCTGTGTTTTGGGCCCTCTGCACCCCCAGAGAGGCCCAAGGGGGCCAGGAGGTCACTGGCTAGGATTTTTGCAGGGTAGGCTCTTCACGGCGTATGACCAGCACACTTCCAAAAATAGGCCCCAAACCCTTCACTGTTATGGAAGCTCAAATGTCCTTCTGTTGCAAGGTATAAGCAGTTCCCTCCCGCCCAAGTCCCAGCCATTCTGTGGTGACCAAGCCAGAGAACGTGATCTCTGCTGGGATAATCTGTTCAGTAGCCATTCTGGCAAGGGAAGCCTGTAGCTTTGTCTTTCTTATATATGGCAGCGTGGCCTAGGAAGCATAGCTGTACTTGCCCCACAACCACATAGCCTTTCCCTTTCTGCTTCAACATTAAGCAGACACAAAGGAAAGATGACTTGACCTTTGTACCTGGGCAGCCCCAGCCCAGCTGCCCAGAGGCCTTCTGGGAGTTTGAAGGACCATATACCCCATCACAGGGATGATGGTTGTGTTGGCTTCCCCTGGAAGGAATTTGGCACTTTTAAACCTGGGAATGGGAGTAATCATAGAATCATAAGACTAGAAAAAAGGACCTGGAGAGGTCATCTAGTCCAGTCCCCTGCACTCATGGCATTATCTAGTATTATCGATTCTAGACCATCCCGGACAGGTGTTTGTCTAACCTGCTCTTAAAAATCTCCAATGATGGAGACTCCACAACTTCTCTAGGCAATTTATTCTAGTGCTTAACCACTCTGACAGTTGGGAAGTTTTTCCTAATGTCCAACCTAAACCTCCCTTACTGCAATTTAAGCCCATAGCTTCTTGTTCTATCCTCAGAGGTTAACGAGAACAATTTTTCACGCTTCTCCTTGTAACAACCTTTTTATGTACTTGAAAACTGTTATGTCCCCTCTCAGTCTTCTCTTCTCCAGACTAAATACATCCAATGTTTTCAGTCTTCCCTCACAGGTTCTGTTTGCTAAACCTTTAATCATTTTTGTTGCTCTACATTACATTATGCAAGTCAGGCCACCAAATGCTGTTCATAATTCCATCCCGCTCTCTAATGACTTGGCCTGATCCATTGATCAGTGGTTAGTGGACATTCATTCATAGCAAGAACTCCAACATACATGTCTGTTTAAATGAAATATAGTTCAAAAGACTTGAGCCTTTGGGGTGAGAGACCCAAGGAAGACAAACTACTGAAATGCGTATAGGCATTAAGTAGTTTGCTTGAAGCAGCTGGAATGTTCCACAGGGCTATCTGTAGTTGTATGTGTGTGATGGTGCCCCCCATAAGGCTGTATGAAATATGCTTGTGAATGTATATATGACATAACTAGAATATGTTTTATGCTACATATGCCATGGAACATGTCTATGTAAAGGTTATGATCTACTGAATACATTCCTCCTATTTGTATGCATGTATCATTTTTGTACTTGAAGTTAGGAATATTGGCTGTATATTGCTTGATTTCTATTGAGAAAGGAATGTGCAAATTAAATGCCCAGTCAAGAACCACTTAAGCCAACGATGAACTTGAAGATGCCAATCCACATTGGAGCTTTCCCAGGAATGTGGCTTGCCTGGTAAGAAACTCAGTCATGCATGGACATGTGACTCCAAAACTCCATCTTGGAGCTGGACTTTGCATAGGAGAGAGGAGGGGGTCTCCACCCACAAGAGAGAGTCTATTTAAACCCCTGGGAGACCCCTCCATTTGGTCTTCAGCTGGCTAAAGAGAGAGCCTCTTCACCCCCAAGGATATCTGAAAGGAAGTGGAACAAAGGACAGTAACTACAGGGGGTGTGAGTGATTGCTGGACCCAGACTAGAAGGAGACTACTCTGTAAAAGGAAGCTTACTGGGTGAGGTTTTTATCTGTATTCAGTTTCTTAGACATAGACTTGTGTGTTCTATTTTATTTTGCTTGGTAATTCACTTTGTTCTGTTACTACTTGGAACCACTTAAATCCTACTTTCTGTATTTAATAAAATCACTTTTTACTTATTAGTTAACTCAGAGTATGTGTTAATACCTGGGGGGGGGGGGGAGGAGGGGGCAAACAACTGTGCATATCTCTCTATCAGTGTTATAGAGGGCGAACAATTTATGAGTTTGCCCTGTATAAGCTTTATACAGGGTAAAACAGATTTATTTAGGGTTTGGACCCCATTGGGAGTTGGACATCTGAGTGTTAAAGACAGGGACACTTCTGTAAGTTGCTTTCAGTTAAGCCTACAGCTGTTAGGGGATGTGGTTCAGACCTGGGTCTGGGTTTGCAGCAGGCTAGCAGGCCTGGCTCAAACCAGGCAGGGCACTGAAGTCCTAAGCTGCCAGGGCAGGAAAGCAGGGGCAGAAGTAGCCTTGGCACATCGGGTGGCAGTTCCCAAGGAGGTTTCTGTGATCCAACCCATCACAGTGTGGCTGACCAAAAGAGGGTAGGGGTCTGTTAAAACTCTCAGCTTGAGAGCCTGACTTCTTAACTCAAGCTGTAGAGACTCATGCTCCTAGCTCTGAAGGTTCCCCATTCAGTCAGCACCTGGAGTGTCAGCTGAGAACTGGCTGTCTCAGATGTAGGCCAGGACTTTCAGAATCAACAAATGATTTTGGGTGCTCCTCTTACTCAATAGGGATGTCAGTTTTGGGGAAGCATTGAGCATACCATCTCTGAAAGCAAGCCCCTTTAGGATCACCAAGTTATGAGTTTTCAAATGATACCTCACAAGGCATGCCTTTGTCGGAGAGTACAAAGATTATTCCAATAGTATGTAGGGTGTGAACACGGGGGTGTATTCTGTCATAACTAGATCAAAGCACTGACAGTATCAAACTCTTAATGTGCATCAGCAGGGTCCACATGGACAGTTAGTCCATGGGTGGGCAAGTGCAGAGTAGATTCACATCCCACCTTGCCGTGAACTAAAGACCGCCACCTACCAGGATTTTTCTGGGCATAACTATTCTCTGAAAAGGGCTTTGGATGGAAGATGCTGTATACACTCCAAGAACTATTAACTTGTACTGGTGGTATTTTCAGCTACAACTGGACAAAGTGCAATCAGTATGATAGAAATGTAGGCGTTGTGAATTTAAAGGAGTTGACTCCTTTGTTTCCTCCAACCCTGAGTTATTTCCATTACAGGAGTAAGATTCTTTCAGAAGCCCTAAACGCTGACCAGTCCTGACAGCAGAAAGGGACAAGTATTCACCATTAATGCTTCTGTGGGCAATTCTGCCCAAGGGCGGTGAGTTGTATGGGCCCGTGGTGCCCGTGCTCCAAAAACATGAGAGCACGGGGGCCCGGCTCCACCAAAGTTCGAGGCCAGGTCTTTCCCCTTGCCCCGCCTGCCACCCCTGCGCACCTCCCCCGGAGCATTCCCTCCTGCCCTGCCTGCTGCCCCCGGGCAATTTAAAAGGGCCTGGGGCCCCCCTCGCAACCACCGGCAGTGCAATGGGGCTAAGGCGGCTTCCTGCCTGCCCACTCTGCTTCTGGAAGCAGCCAGCACATCCCTGCAGCCCCTGGAGGTGTGTCTCTGCACGCTGCCCCCGCCCTGAGCGCTGACTCTGCGAACTGCAGCCAATGGGAGCTGCGGGGGCGGCACCTGCGGGCAACGGTGCACAGAGACCCCTCCGGCCCCCTGCCTAGGAGCTGCTGCCAGAGGCTGCGGGTCGTTTTGGGAGCCGCCCGAGGTAAGCGCTGCACCCCTCATCCTCTCCCACATCCCAACCTCCTGCCCTAGCCCAGATGCCACCCCCAAACTTCTTTCCAGAGCTCGCCTCTTGCACCTGCTCCTGCACCCCAACCCCCTGCCCCTGCCCAGAGCGTGCACCCAAACTCCCTCCCAGAGCCCGACCCCTCCCGCACCCAAACTCCTTTCCAGAACTTTAGGCAGGTGGGGGGGGGGGGAGGGAGGGGGAGGTGTAGCGGGACCCGTTCTGCGCACCACCAAAAATTATACAAACCTGCTGCCCCCGATTCTGCCTGTTACACCCATGCACAACCCCAGTCAAGTCTGTTTCACCCAGTATGAGAGAGGGCTGTATAAGGTTTTCTATAGCAACTATCAGTCTAGTATTTGAGCCTTTCTGCAGGAGGTTATCAAGGACAATGGGGGATAAAAAATTACCTTGAAAGTCAATGAGGGCAATCTGCACAAGCTCCTGATGGAATGTAGCTGTCATTTTTGATTAGTAACACCAAACGCTGTGGTTATGTTACATGCGAAGTCCTTGTGTTAGCCAGTTTTTTTCTTATTGGAGGCAGCTTTACAATTGAGAAATGAAGTTTTGAGGTTTGAATGGGAACAATGGAACAACCAGCAAATAGGACTTCTGGCATGCAAGTCTAAACGTAACATTGGGTGGATGTAGCTAAGGAGTATTTATCGACCTGATTTTAAATAATGGACAGGGAGCAAAAGGACAGCCGTCACTCTGATCCATCAGCAACAATGTAAAGGATTCTTCAGACTGGAGTGTATAACAAGTACAGCCAGTCGATAATTTCACTCAGTGAACTACACAATGCATTGGGGTTTTTTTTTTGTTTTTGTTTTTTGGTTCTTGCATTAGTCTTAAGTGGTCCAGGTAGCAATCTGCAATGGAATGATGTGCGTGAGCTCCGTCATGTAGGGAAATCTGCTTGACTTCAGTCACAGGCAAATCTCTCTGTATGAGAGCCAAGGAATATAATTGTCCTTTGATGAATCACTTAGTTTAGTAAAATGCATTTTCACTGAGCTGCTGGGTAAGCCATGTCCCTTGGTGAATTCTGGCTCCTCAGATGAGGACGGGGGTTGTAATTTGTGACCCAGAGGCAATTTCAAACCCTCTTTGTGCAAGGCAAAATATCAGCAGTTGGACGTATGTAGATTTGAGCGCCACTCATGCTGCTGCTGTTTCAGTAACAATTCACTCAGCCCTTCCTGAATCCTCCAGCTTGTGCAGCCAGCCGATCCCACTGTTGTGCATATGTGGAGGAGTGAGGCGGGTACTGTAAAGGTAGCAAGCAAGCACAGCTGAGGTGTTGTCATGTCTTTGGGTTCGTGGGAGCATGATAGATATGGGGATCTTTATCGCTCGTAATGCCCATATTTAAGGAACTCTTTCAAAAGTGATGTAACTTTTGGTGGGTTTATTAAGACTGAAGCCGCGAGTTCTGTATTGCACTCTGAAGTTAGTGGTTCATGGCCATGCGGATACCTTTGGCCGGTTGCTGTGACAGCTGTCTCCTGCATACAGGAGCCTTGTTCTTGAGCTTTACAGTTCACCTGCTGCGATCACGTGAGGTTGTCGTGGAGGTGCATATTCAACACCGTGGACACAGTTCTTCCTGGAAGATCTTAATGTTCAGGCATTCTGATTGGCCATCATTGTGACATCACTTTGGGGAAGTACAACACCTTCTGAAGAAACATTTCCAGGAGCAATGTTAAAACCACCAGCTCTGGGCCTTTGGCTTGCCCTGTCCGTAGCCAAGATCTTGTTTTCTCTTTGGCGGTGAGGGGAAGTTCAGATGGGGAGAACAAAATGGGTTTTCTAACTCTCAGATTCATGCCCAAAAAGTGTGGTCACTTTGCCTCTATTGGGTAGATAAAACCCCTTCCACCTGTGGATGATTTGAAGTGGCTCAGGGAGATACTAATCTGAAAACTCAAACTGAACCACCTTGTGCTCTGAAAGAGTCTCAATATTGCTGTGCAATATATACTCACCCTTGTGCACCTTGAGATCAGGGGAGTTCCAGCAGGGCAGTGGGTTTGGCTCTTGATATTGGCTCATTACTACTTGAATTCTTGAAGAATCTGTAGAAATAGTTCCACCTAGAACATTAACCCTGTCCAGAGAAACTTCACAAGCAGCTGAAGTGATAATTGAAACACACATGGCTCAGCTCAACACTGGAGAAACTCATTTTAAATAGAAATTACCGAACTACGATTATCTTTTGGGCTGAAATGGTTTAGACCACTGTGTCGCTGCTAAATTACTATACCATATTGAATCCCAGAACTTTCAAGATGAGCGCAGCACGGAAGGACACAACTATGTGGTTATTAAAAGACCTGTAATAAGGCTTGCAAGGTGGGGGAAAACTATTTATATTAAATGCTGAAGCACTACTGTAATCCCTCCCTTAGCTGCTACCGATTTTAATGAGATGAGATACTTCATTTTTGGTTTAGAGGGAGGGTTTACTTAAATAGGAGGGAAGGCAGTGTGTCTAGCTTCTCAATATTTTATAAGACCTTTAAAATTCACTTCATTTAGTATTTTTGTTTTTTCTTTAAGGAGTTATGCTTAAAACCCCCTCTGCCGTCAACTGAAGTATCAAACTAGAAGCATTAAAAGATTGACGTGTTCATGGTTTGCCTTACCAGCCCTACTTTGCAATAAGCGATTGCAGTCACCCATTTAGCACTGCTGCCAATTCTGTCCCTCCAGCACAGCTTGTAAGGAGGGACTGAAAGAATGCATACTGGTCTAGCGGAGGTATCACTGTAGCAGATTTGCATAAGCATAGTGAAGTCTGGGAAGGGGGTAGCATTAACATTCATTGTTCTAGCACTGTTGCCTAGAATTCAGCTGTTATATTAGGCAGCTATGTCTAGTTCCTAGCCCCGTCAGGAAAGTGCTGTGCATAAAGATTCAAGTTTTCCTACTTGGTATGTAAAGTTAGGTTCCTAATCTTTACTCAAGTGCCTAAATAAGGATGCGTCTACATGACAGAGACTATACTGGCATAGTTATCTTGCCGTAGCTACGATGGCATAACCCTATAGTGTAAAGACAGCCTACACTGATGGAAGGAGTTTTTCCCTCTGTGTAGGAGCACCTCCCTGAATTGGTCGACAGTAGCATTCTTCTATTGACCTAGCTGTGTCTACATGGGGGGTTAGGTTGGCATAGTTGTGTTAGTTTTTGCACATCGTTGTCCCATGTAAGTGTGATGTTGCACTCCATATGCTTTATGGACATATGCTTATGAATATGACATAACTGGAATATGCTTTACGCTAAATACCCCTTGTATGGTGTCATTAGAAAGCTTGTAATCTACTAAGTGTGTTCATCCTATTTATTTGCATGTATTATTTCTATATCTGGAGTTAGGCAAATAAGATATAAACTTGTATTACTGATGTAAACATATTAAGTGAAGACCATTAAGGATGCTCCAGAAACAATCATTTGTAAATGGCCTTAGTTACTTGAAAGCCTTCCTGTGTACGTGTGGCTGGAGGGGAATGGAGACTAGGGGTCTTATAGTGACATGTGACCATGTCACCTGATAAGGAAATCCATCTGAAATCTGGTACTTTTCCATTTAGAAGGAGGGGTGGGCACCCAGAGCGACAAAAGATTCCTGCCTTGTGCCAAAGCTATAAAAGGGGGTGGAGCAGGACAAAAGGGGCCACCAGTCATGAGAAAACCCCTGTTTATCACCTGAGATGTCTGCTGGAACTAACAAGGACTGTACCAGGGGAAAGGACTGGGCCCAGACTAGGAAGGAAGTTATTGGAACATCTCGGAGGGTGAGATATTACCTGCAATCAGTTTCTTAATTTATTAGGCTTAAACTTGAGTGTTTTTGCTTTATTTTGCTTGGTGACTTACTTTGTTCTGTCTGTTATTACTCAAAACCACTTAAATCCTACTTTTTATACTTAATAAAATCACTTTTGTTTATTAATTAACCCAGAGTAAGTGATTACTACCTGGGGGAGCAAACAGCTGTGCACATCTCTCTATTAGTGTTATAGAGGGCGGATAATTTATGAATTTACCCTGTATAAGCTTTATACAGAGTAAAACTGATTTATTTGGATCCCATTGGGGACTGAGTGCTGGAGATAGGTAACCTGCTGAGCTGTTTTCAGTTTAGTCTGTAGCTTTGGGGGCGTGGACGAGACCCTGGGTCTGTGTTGCAGCAGGCTAGCGTGTCTGGCTCAACAAGACAGGATTCTGACGTCCCAAGCTGGCAGGGAAAATGGGCTCAGAGGAAATTTCAGCACATCAGGTGATAGTTCCAAGGGGGTCTCTGTGACCGAACCCGTCACAGTAAGTCTAGACCAGGCCTAAACGTGGGTCTTATTTTTTTGATGGTGCTGAGCACCTAGTAATTTCCTGTAAGCTTAATGGGATTGTGGATTCTCAGTGTTACCTCAATGTAGGTGACTGAATCTGGATTTTGGAATGTAACTGTTGTGACAGACCCAGACCAGAGGGGTACAGGAGTCTGGTAGAGGGCAAATATACTGGTCACTGGATGAGTAGTTTTCTGTTCCCTGAGTGACCAGAGCAGGGGCTGTACTAGAGTAATCAGGAACCTGCTAGAACCAATTAAGGCAGGCTAATTAGGGCACCTGGGTTTTAAAAAGGAGCTCACTTCAGTTTGTGGTGCGAGTGTGAGGAGCTGGGAGCAAGAGGCACAAGGAGCTGAGAGTGAGAGGGTGTGCTGCTGGAGGACTGAGGAGCACAAGCGTTATCAGACACCAGGAGGAAGGTCCTGTGGTAAGACTAAGGAAAGTGTCTGGAGGAGGCCATGGGGAAGTAGTCCAGGGAATTGTAGCTGTCATGCAGGTGTTACAGGAGGCAGTATAGACAGTTGCAGTCCACAGGGCCCTGGGCTGGAACTTGGAGTAGAGGGCGGGCCTGGGTTCCCCCCAAACCTCCCAATTGACCTGGACTGTGGGTTCTTTCAGAGGGGAAGGTCTCTGAGCTGTTCCCCAACTCACATGGTGAATCTCTGAGGCAAGAAAATCCGCCAATAAGCGCAGGACCCACCAAGATAGAGGATTCAGAGTAGCAGCCGTGTTAGTCTGTATCCGCAAAAAGAACAGGAGTACTTGTGGCACCTTAGAGACTAACAAATTTATTAGAGCATAAGCTTTCATGGACTACAGCCCACTTCTTCGGATGCATATAGAGTGGAACATATATTGAGGAGATATATATACACACATACAGAGAGCATGAACAGGTGGGAGTTGTCTTACCAACTCTGAGAGGCCAATTAAGTAAGAGAGAAAAACTTTTGAAGTGATAATCAAGATAGCCCAGTACAGACAGTTTGATGAGAAGTGTGAGAATACTTACAAGGGGAGATACAAACATTGAATCTAATGGCTCAGCCATTCCCAGTCCTTATTCAATCCTGAGTTGATTGTGTCTAGTTTGCATATCAATTCCAGCTCAGCAGTCTCTCATTGAAGTCTGTTTTTGAAGTTTTTCTGTTGTAAGATAGCCACCCGCAGGTCTGTCATTGAATGGCCAGACAGGTTAAAGTGTTCTCCCACTGGTTTTTGAGTATTATGATTCCTGATGTCAGATTTGTGTCCATTAATTCTTTTGCGTAGAGACTGTCCGGTTTGGCCAATGTACATGGCAGAGGGGCATTGCTGGCACACAATGGCATATATCATATTGGAAGATGTGCAGGTGAATGAGCCCCTGATGGTATGGCTGATGTGATTAGGTCCTATGATGATGTCACTTGAATAGATATGTGGACAGAGTTGGCATCGGGCTTTGTTACAAGGATAGGTTCCTGGGTCAGTGGTTTTGTTCAGTGATGTGTAGTTGCTGGTGAGTATTTGCTTTAGGTTGGGGGGTTGTCTGTAAGCGAGGACAGGTCTGTCTCCCAAGATCTGTGAGAGTAAAGGATCATCTTTCAGGATAGGTTGTAGATCTCTGATGATGCGCTGGAGAGGTTTTAATTGGGGGCTGAAGGTGACAGCTAGTGGTGTTCTGTTATTTTCTTTGTTGGGCCTGTCTTGTAGGAGGTGACTTCTGGGTACTTGTCTGGCTCTGTCAATCTGTTTTTTCACTTCAGCAGGTGGGTATTGTAGTTTTAAGAATGCTTGATAGAGATCTTGTAGGTGCTTGTCTCTATCCGAGGGATTGGAGCAAATGCGGTTATATCTTAGAGCTTGGCTGTAGACAATGGATCGTGTGGTGTGTCCTGGATGAAAGCTGGAGGCATGTAGGTAAGTGTTGCGGTCAGTACGTTTCTGGTATAGGGTGGTATTTATGTGACCATTGCTTATTAGCACAGTAGTGTCCAGGAAATGGACCGCTTGTGTGGATTGATCTAGGCTGAGGTTGATGGTGGGATGGAAATTATTGAAATCATGGTGGAATTCCTCAAGGGCTTCTTTTCCATGGGTCCAGATGATGAAGATGTCATCAATGTAGCGCAAGTAGAGTAGGGGCATTAGGGGACGAGAGCTAAGGAAGCGTTGTTCTAAGTCAGCCATAAAAATGTTGGCATACTGTGGGGCCATGCGGGTACCCATAGCAGTGCCGCTGACTAGAAGGTATATATTGTCTCCAAATGTGAAATAGTTGTGGGTGAGGACAAAGTCACAAAGTTCAGCCACCAGGTTAGCTGTGACATTATGGGGGATACTGTTCCTGATAGCTTGTAGTCCATCTTTGTGTGGAATATTGATGTAGAGGGCTTCTACGTCCATAGTGGCCAGGATGGTGTTTTCTGGAAGATCACCAATGGATTGTAGTTTCCTCAGGAAGTCAGTGGTGTCTCGAAGATAGCTGGGAGTGTTGGTAGCGTAGGGTCTGAGGAGAGAGTCCACATAACCAGGCTAATGTTAGGGTGCCAATGCCTGAGATGATGGGGCATCCAGGATTTCCAGGTTTATGGATCTTGGGTAGCAAATAGAATACCCCTGGTCAGGGTAGGGGTAGATAGAGGAGGAACTTTGTCACTCTGTAGATAGGCTCTTCGTTTCCTGGATTAAATGGAACTTGTGATACAAAATACATTCTTAATGAGGGCTCATCGAGGACTAGAGCTGGATTTTCATCAACATATTGCTTGCTGCCACTGTAGTACGGTAGGGTGATTTTTCAAGGCTGGTGCCCCAAATAGTGTTTTCAAAGCTTTCATCATTGTGTCGGCTTCCTGTAATTTCTCTTTACTTTTTAAGGTGAGCTGTTTTTAATAGGATGCTGTGCCTGGGGAAATCCAGTCCTTCTAGGACCTAATCAAGTTCTCACATCAATTAGACTAATTGACACCAGGTTTCAGTTGCTTAATGAGATTGGCTAGCTTCTTGCTCAAAACAGGCCCTGAAACTGTCAAGCAGTCTCCCTGTCTTTAAAATATAAAACTAAGCCAAAGCTTCCTTTTTATAGGGGAGAAAGGGAGTAGTACACTTAGCAGTATAAATCAATATTGCATCAAAGACCTTTGTACCCTGCTGTGCGTAGAAAATACCGCACCAAATACTGCTGTATTTCCCTTTAAATATATCCAACAATCAAATATTTTGTGCGAGGCTCTAATCTCGGAGGCTGAGTAGACTCCTTCAAGGACCAGTGAAAATAAACCCTTTAAACAAGTTAGGGAAGTAAAACAGACACAATTTAGAGACTGAAAGAAAATAGATATTTTTCAGATGCATAGAAATAGATAGGTTTGAGTTGTCTTCCTTTCCTAGAGATAGAGGCGAAAACATCACCGCTGTAGCTGAACATCAAAGAACATACCAGCCGCCATATGCAATAAGAACAGAGGTACATTAAAGGAGCTGCACAGAGGAATTTTATACTGGAATAGCACCAGGGAGCGCACATTGAGGTTTGGAAGGTGTATGAATTCTTAAATTACATCCCCTCTTGCTTCTGAGGTGACAGTTACTCTGTTTCATGGAATAACATTTTCTAAGAGACCTACATTCAGAAATCAAGCCAATGGACAATATGCCCTGGTACTCTACACTTCCAAAGTACCAAGTAACTTTTCTGGATGAGTTTCATAGCGTCTTCTGGGAGGATTATGGCGGGGCTAGTGGCAAAGCTCCATTCAGTATATCCAAAGAGCATATCCCATCTTGTGTTTAAAATTGTCTTTACTATTGTTGAGCATATTTCTTCAGTCTCATATACTGCATCCTCTGCCATGCATTTCAAAATGGAGAGCCTGTTATTTTACATTATGTACAAACTTCATGGAGGCATGGATGGACATGATGTAACGCCCATTGAAGTCAACGGGCTTTAGATTGGAATTTAGATTAAAAGAATAGCTAGAACAGAGGCTTATAGGCTTTTATTTAAAGTTTACATTGAACTGTAAGATCTGTGAGGCAAGGATGGTCTTTTTGTGTGTTTATAGCATTTATCAAAGCTTTGTGTGTTATAAAAACCCAGTCTGCCGTTTGGTGTTACGGCAACCCAAATTAACATTTAAATGTAGAAAGCATCGTCAAGTAATACTACACATTTTAGTGGATTAATTACCATTTTCTAATTATTGTGGGTTAGGCCAGGCCTTTAGATTATATCTTTGCCTAAAACTGAATAGAAAAACTGCTGACGCAAGCAATATGTGTTCTTCATTCTTCTTGGTTGTCAGTGCTTAATTACATTTTTTTCACTAGCATGAAAAAGCAGGCTAGCAAATTACGAACATTTGATAGCTGTTTTACTAGTTTTTAATTATCTCCTAGCATATATACAAATCAGTAACGGGAGCAGAAAACTACCAAAGCAAACACAATATGTTAAATTGAGGCCTGAGGCACTTTGTGTGTGGTGAAATTTGCATGTTAACACTGCAGAGGGAGTGTTATGGTGGGCCAATATTCACACTGAGTCTGTACATCATGCAGGCCACTCTTGGGGCATGTTTTTTCAAAACACTAGGATGGGTGGGTCGGGAGGTGTGTGAGGCGGGGACATGGATGGCCTAGGCCTCTGGATTTGGAGACTCACTCCTCCTTCTTGTCTTCCTCTGTGTGGGGAAGGTGGCCTCAGCAACTTTTGATGGCTGCTAGGAGCCGGTCACAAATGTAACACCACACAGTTTCTCTTTTAGTTGCTTCTTTTTTGGGTGTCTCCTTCCATAGCCTGCAATGGCACCGAATGCTCAGCTGCGAGCTGTCTGTGTTGTATTAAAAGTTATTGCAAGAGTGTGTGGTCTTTGGACACAGACAAAAGCTGGCCTCCACATTGTTTGGGAGAAAAGCTACCAGTTGGTGCCCGTTGGTGGAAAAACTGTGGTTTCCTAGATTGACGTAGCTTGAGGCCTTCATTTGGCCACCAAGATTTCAGAATTGCTCTCTCTTTTTTTGTTGTTGTTGTCCAAAATGCGTTAGATAACAGGAGTCATGCAGCTTGAAACCCTGAAAACGTAACCGGGGGGGAATAATGCAAATAAACAGAGAATTAAAAAACATGCATGTTGACAGCAAAAGAGGCCCATCAGTACAAGGAGAGAGGTTCTGGTGACAACATAGTTAACGACAGAGCAGTTTGAATGGCTTGGACATCCCTGCAGCATTCAGATGACCACACAATAAAATGAAGTAACATTTAACTTGTGTGCTCTTATGGGCTGCTGCCCTTCTTAGTCCCCAGTCCTGGATAGAGTTCTTCACGGGTGGATCCCTGTGCCCACGTGGAGTCATTTTGGCTCTGTGTGCCCAGGGGACTCCTCACACCAAACTCATTGCTGGAATGTGGCCCTTGCCAAAATTCTCATTGAGTTAGAGCTTCATCCAAGCCCATTAGAGTTAATGAAAAGACTTCCACTGAGCCCCATGGGCTTTGGAACAGGGTAATTGGGAATGTACCTGAAAATGGACTGCTTCATTAGTCTAATTGTTACTGGTATTACAATAACATTTGGAAGTCCCAGTTGAAATTAGAACTCCATTGTGCTAGGTACTGTACATATTCTATGTACAATAAAATATGGGACAACAGTTCCTGCCCCAAAGAACTTGCAGTCTAAATAGATAAAGAATAGGCAAGGAAACAGAATTATAATGACTTGCCCAAGGTCCCACAGTGGAGCCTGGATTAGAACTCTGTTCTCCTGAGTCCCAGTTCACTGCCAATTTAAACCATTTTGCCTCTTAAATTCAAGCCTCTACCTATTTCCTCTCATATTTAAATTCAAGTATCCGGCACAGTTGCTCACCACAATGAAAATAGGTCTGAGATTGAAAGAATATCAAAATAGAGGATGTCAAGGTGCTTTCACTAAAAATGAAAATTATACTAACAATACTGGACTACACAATTGGACTACCTGACCCTGCAATTGGACCCGTGGTGGTAACCATTTGGTCCTGTGTGGTGTTCCATATAAGTCAGTGGGGGTCTGCGTAGCATGTAAGCGTACCCAAGTAGACGAGACTGCAGGTTCATTGGTTTTGCCTATTAAGGTCTGTGAGCCAAATTCTCATGGTCTTCTTATTGCATGTAGTTCCATTGGAAGCTTAGTTTGTTCCGATTTATAAGTCAAGGATAGACATCCATGTACTTCTGTGCTTTACACATCCAGGAGTAACAATGAAGAATACAGTAATGGGAAAATAACTGAAAGTGAGCTGACTGATTAATAAGAAATGGCAAGTTCTTTTAATTAAAGAAGAACAAGTTCTAATAAACAGCTGGAGCTTTTGGAGATCAAAGCCCAGGAAAAGGCTTTGAAATGAACGATTTTGGGGGGAACTGCATGTGGCTGTGTGTAATTTTAGCTGGAGCTCCTCCCAGGATTGAATCTCAAGCCAAGGGTTTTTGTTTTTTGGTTTTTTTTTGTGGGGGGGAGGGTGTCCATTTTGAAATTAATTACTAGCTCAGTTACTTAAAACTTTCAAGATTCTTAGCTGTGGTGTTTGTTAGGCTTTCTCTGAATAGGTCTGCATTAATATATTTCCTTTGAGGGAAGTGGAAAACTTCATTTTTTTTTAATCTTCTAAATCATATGATTAAAATTCATCTCCTCTGAGATGCCGAAGCTTATTCTCCGTCCCAGAGTCTGAGTGACACACACCCTGTCTAGTTCATTCAAGGATGGCAATAGAATATCACCCAAGCTTGGCAAGATTCACTGGTGGCATGAATCTCCATTGATTTCAGTGGACTTGGATCTGGTTACACTGATGGTGAATTTAGCCTTTAATCTTAGTATGTGAAGCAGGCCTCAGTATTGAGTCTAAACTTACTCTACTCTATTTTTGTAACTTCCCCCCTCACAGGGCCAGAGTCTGGCACCTTGGTACCTTCTGATTCCCAGTATTGCCTAAGCGTAGTTGCTTCCCTCCTGGAATCAAGTATAGCCGGGTAGCCTCCATTCTAGCTCTCCACAGAGAATGCCACACTCTAATTAAACAGATTTTATTCTCGGTGTGTTCAACTCTGAAAGTCAAGGGCATGTTTGCTATTGTGACCCTTATTTTGGTAGGAAATTATTGTCTGGCCTTTAAGGAATTAAAAATACTGAAGTATGAAGCATTTGGCCCCATTGTGCATTTTGTTCCATCTGGCAATATCTAGCAAGTGATGTAACTGTTGGGGTCTAGTGTGGTAAGCGGTGTTCAAACGTAACTGCTGTCGGACATACTCAGAATGCTTCCCAGGATTATTTTCATGGAGTAGCTGCTGAAATGAAATAGGAGGATTTCTAGTACTTGTCACGGTCACTTGACGCTAAATGGGGGAAGAAAGTACATTGCTAAACCCAGCTTTTATGGGTCATTCAGGGAGATTCAAGGATACACCAATTCCCACCCACTGAGATGACAATATGCCCCCAGAGGTGGGGCCTGATATTTGATGGAAGGAAATCTGAGCTGTCTAAAGTGGTGATGACTTCTCTCCAGAGCCTCTTGAGGGGTCTGTAGTAATCTGCTTCTGTCAACTGCTGATTCCCTTATCACAGACTGCAAATAGACTGCTCTGTTAGCTTGTTTTCTTTCTCTCCTCCATTGTTTACCTTCAGACTGTTTCCTTAGGACTGCCTGCATAAAAAGATGTATTAGGACTAACATGGGGCAAGGTATGTGATATGCCAGCACATTAGTGTGAAATTACCTATGACTGTACACTGTGACCTGCTCCAATGTTGGCTTTCTTACCTACATGCCCCTTTTCAAATGGCTTTTTCCACGGTTAACCCTTTTAAGCAGATGTTTCTTCTGGCCATATGAAGTGTGTGCAATGTTACACTTGTGAATTGACTGATTGCTTTTTCCTGAACTGCTTCGTTACTTTAAAAAAAACCCAATGTTATATAATAGATTCTAAGGCCAGAAGGGACAATTGTGATCTTCTTGTCTGACTGCTGCATAACATAGGCCATAGAGCTCCCCCAAAATAATTCCTGTTTGAACTAAAGCATAGCCTTTAGAAAAACATACCATTCTGATTTAAAAGTTGACAGTGATGGAGAATCCCCCACAGCCCTTGGTAAATTGCTCCATTGGTTATTTGCCCTCATTGGCTAAACGTTCACACCTTCTTACTGAGGCACAAAGAGGTGAAGTGACTTGCTCAAGGTCACACAGCCAATCAGTGGCAGAGCTGGGAAAAGAACCTAGCTATCGAGACTTCCAGTCAAATGCCCTGTCCACTAGACCAACCTGCCTCCTAAGCATATGTGTTGATTTTTTTCAGTAACTTAATTTTTGTTGTGGGGCTGTGTGGCGCAGCACAGAAAAAAATATGTAACAGCTGTCCTGGATTAGCTTTATTCTCAGGCAGGCTGCTCTATAGAATCATAGAAATGTAGGACTGGAAGGGACCTCAGTAGGTCATCTAGTCCAGTCCCCTCCACTCATGGCAGGACAGGCTATTCCTACGCTACAACCGGGATCCACGTTCTGAGATCGATCCACCGGCGGTCGATTTAGTGGGTCCAGTGAAGACCCACCAAATCGACAGCAGATCTCTCTCCGGTCGATCCCTGTACTCTACCGCCGATGAGAAGAGTAAGGTAAGTCAATGGGAGAGTTTCGCCCGTCGACCACCCGTGGTGTAGACCCCGCGGTAACTCGACCTAAGGTACATCGATTCCAGCTACATTATTCACATAGCTGGAGTTGTGTAGCGTAGGTCGACTTACCGCGGTAGTGTAGACATAGCTTCAGTAATAACTAGATCGTCCCTGACCGGAGTTTGTCTAACCTGTTCTTGAAAATCCCCTCCAAGGGGCAAGTGAGTAAAGCAGTCAAGCTCCTGGGAAAGAGCAGCCAATTAGGGAGCGGGCACAGATTCCTCCCCACCTCAGGAACTGACACCATCCTCACAGGAGGGAGCAAAAAGAGCCCAGCAGGTGAGGGCTGTGCTGCCTCCTCTCTCCCTCCCTGCAGCAGCTGGCCTGCGGAGGGGACCCGGCTGTGGCCCCTCCAGTGTCTGGGAGATGGGGTGAAGCGCCCCAGGAGAAGCTGGGCAGAGGGATGGGCAGGTGTGTGATGGACCCCTACTTTTTTCAGATCACTTTGTTACAGGCAACGCTTAATGTGCGGATGGGTTAACAGGGGTCGGCAACCTTTCAGAAGTGCTGGGCCGAGTCTTCATTTATTCACCCTAATTTAAGGTTTCGCGTGCCAGTCATACAGTTTAACATTTTTAGAAGGTCTCTTTCTCTAAGTCTATAATAGATAACTAAACTATTGTTGTAGATAAAGTAAATAAGGTTTTTAAAATGTTTAAGAAGTTTCATTTAAAATTCAATTAAAATGCAGAGCCCCCCGGACCAGTGCAGTGTGTGTGCCACTGAAATTCAGCTTGTGTACCGCCTTCGGCACGTGTTCCATAGGTTGCCTACCCCTGGGTTAACAGTTCTTTGTGGATGGACTTAGAGATGGACCGTGGATGTAGCCTGCTGGGACTGTGGGCGTAACGTACTCACGAAGATGGAAGAGCTCTGGGACTGCTGTTAGGCAGCAAGCACTGCTAGAAGTTGTTCGGGGCAGCTGACTGAAGAGAAGTCACTGCTTGGGTGCTCAAAGGCTAAGTGACTGTGGACTCCTCCCCAGAAGGTGCCGTGGAGAGGCATGCTGCCATGTGTGGGCACGGGCCTGGCTACAAGGTCTGAGGGATGTGGAATTTCAGTCTCCTTTATATTAATGCAATTTCCCCTCACATCCTCTGTACTTCTGGATTAAAATTCTGGATTTGAACATTGGGGTCTAAATCCATTTCTAATTCTTGCAACTTGCTTTTATTCCTTTACTTAGCTCATATCTAGGAGCTAAGGATGCCTTTTCCTGCCTTGCTTCCTGTCTCTCGGGAGCCCTCCCCTCCTGTTGTGTTACTTGTGCACTTCTGGAGGGCTGCTGAAGATTGCACAGATGTTTTCCCCAGGCTGTCATACACCTTTAAAGCAGTTTTTTAAGCAGCTGTCCATGTGTGAGCACCACCTCGTGCTTAAAGACACATTTTCTGCACAAACTAGAGTAGTGCAGCTCCACTATGTGCTTCTGATTTGATCTAAAGAGGAAAAGAATATTCCACACAGATGAAGTCTTTCTCCTCTAGGTTAATTGGCAATGGAACACAGAGCTATCCTCTACCTAACCTTCTCTCCCACACTGATAACACAACACACATCTCTAGTCTTGGTGATTTCTCTAGCTCTTGTATCCCAGCCTTACTGCTTCCCTAACTGTTTCATTGTAGGTTCAATTAACAATCAGACCTGGCCTCATTCTTCCATGCCAAACCAAGTCCCAAATTCAGGGAGTTGGGGTAGGGCAGACATGACATTGCACTGTTGCGTGGTGATGCCACCAGGGGGTGATATGCTCCTGGATGCTATCTCTGGGCCATCGGAAAGTGTTAATGATGCTTTAGCTTTGTGGTTACACTCAGCCCCAGTCTGCCTTTCTCAGTCCTTTGTGCATCTTGGGTCCTTCTGACCTTCTAGCCTCTTCCTCCGTTACCACCATCAGTAACATAACTGCATCAGCAGCTTCCTGGCTGTTAGCCCACTCAAAGCTTAGCAATGACAGCCCAATGAGTGGTAACCGTCTCTGCATCATTATGTGCAACGTTTTTGCTTTGTCACAGTTGCTTTCCACCTTCCTTCTAATGCTGCTTTGAGCTGTCGCTGTTCCTCCTTGGCTTTGGCCATCGCTTGCATCAGGCATTATTCACCATACGGCTTTATGATGCACGCTCCAAGGACTTGTTTGCTGCATGTGGAGAGCAGATCGTTCCTACTTACTGTATCCTTCGCTTCTTGGTACTTTGCTCCTACCCATGTCCTCTCCCACATTTACCTCAAAAGGCTCAAACCAGCTGTCTCTATCACTTGCAATTCTATCACCAGCCTTGCAACCTCTGAAACTGGCTTCAGAGGAAGGTGCAAGAAACCCTGCAGTACCAGTTACGGGATATTTATGGGAAAATTTCTTCTTAACACACACTTGATTTGGTTGGGTTTTGTATCCCTTCCAAAACTCCTGGGTGAATTTTAAAACTTTACAATTAAACTGGATATTCTTGTTATCCTTCTTTTGAGTCTTGTTCGTCTGGGGCTGAATGTTGCCACAAACCATTTGTGCATTGTGTGGGTGAAGTATTTTATTCAGTCAGCTTTAACTATAACTGATGTGGATGTTGAGAAGTCTTCTGCTGTACTGATGAGGCTCCTGCTTCCATATGACAGGTAATGCCACTTCCCTGACTCCTTCCAGACAAATCCTACCCCTTGTTTGTATGGCTGAAGATGGTGGAGCTGCTCAATTGAATTTGACAAGCTAAAGAGTCAAAACTGGTATCTCCTTTGCTAGTGGCACATGTTCCTGCTAGTACCAGTCATAGAATAACAGGGTTGGAAGGGACTTCAGGAGGTCATCTAGTCCAACCCCCTGCTCAAAGCAGGACCAATTCCCAAACAGAGTTTTGCCCTAGATCCCTAAATGACCCCTTCAAGGATTGAACTCACAACTCTGGGTTTAGCAGGCCAATGCTCAAACCACTGAGCTATCCCTCTCCCCCTCCAACAAAGGATGACTTTGTTATAGTGGTTTAAATGGATGGGACTTGGTTACGTTTCTGCTCACTCATCACCATGCCCAGTTTGACTGAGTCACAACTTCAAATTGCGGGTGCTGAGCCACAGTGCTGCACCTCCTGGTGCCTTGCTTTCTGTCGCCTTTGTTATGTTAATAGGGCTTGGGTGCGGAGATAAGTCACTTTCCATCACCCCTTTGATGCATTTCATCTGCACATCTGAGATGGTGGCAGAGCACAAAGCCAGCCATGTTATGCTTATCCAAAAGATCAAAAGCAGTGAATCCAAAGTCTGAATTCAGAAGAGGGAGAACAGACATGCAGATTGCCCCAGTGGGGGAGACTAGCTGTAATAGCCTCTAAACTTCCCTGCTTTTTGAGCGACTGTTGTGGTATAAAGCCCAGTCCCCTTGCAGAGTGGAACTTGGGGTCCTACCCTGGTACTTTCTGAATCATTTGCTTGATCATGAAACCTACTTGACAGTGTCTACTCAAGATGCTATAAGGGATCCCTCCCTCCTTAAGTGGGGGGACTGTAATTTTAAGTAGCCAAAAATAAGCAGAGTTCAGAGCTGGGGCTGGGCTCTGAGACCCTATGGGGTTTTTCCATTGCACTGTAGACATTGCCTCAGAGGATTGCTCGACGTATGCTTGTGTTATAAAGGTGGCCCTGTGAACAGTAACGCACTTAGGTATCAGGTCACTTCTGATAAGTGAGACCCTCCAGCTTGGCCTTAACTGCTCCCTCTCTGAAATGACAAAGGATGCCACTCTGGTCCCCATCCCACAAGGTCATTTGGATATTACTGTGATAAGTACCATGCAAGTGCCTAGATAGAGGAGGACTGAAGGATGAGAGAAACAATTTGGTGACCATCCAGATACAGTACAAAAGACATCTGTTTGATAGGGCTTTGGGGGGAGGATGGAGGGTAGGTTTCCAGTAACGATGAAGGGGTGAAAATGAATTTTGTAGATGTCTGGCTGGGTTCCTGTTGGAATGCTGGTGGCATTTCATTATATCACTGTATTGTTACTGACTTGTTAGGCTGCCTGGAGTCTTAGATAGATGTCTGTTTTATTTTAAATCTAAAAATAAAATTGTGGGGAAGTTTGGAGCACAGGAGGGAAAAAAATCACAATAAAAGGATAAGGAGGAAAAGGGCCAAAACCCAAGGAAAAATGTCTTGAGAAAAGTTGTGTATTTATATTTAAAATATAGAAATGTAGCCTTAAACAAAACAGCAGAGGAGATTCAAGACAGAGAAGCACAAAATGGGAAAACCATGTCCCCGCCCTAGAAATAGCCACATTATGAGATTCAGTGTTGCATAAAGCGAACTTCTGCTCTCAACAACAACAACTACAAAAAAGCCGGTCTGAAAGCATTCCTGGCTTTCATAGGAAAGAGATGACATCGGATCCTTACATGACCCTCTTGAGATACAAGAGAGAATGCTTCATTTTTCTATGAAAAGCTGACCAAATTAATCTTCCTGTTGTCTGGGAAGGTATACATCTATAAAATCTATTGGCTTTCCAGAGGGAAATAAGTAATTATTACTCGCCTCTTACATCTAGTACAGATGATAAAAATAAATGTTCCTGTTGGGGAAGATCTAGATTGCCTGTAATCTGACTTGATGCTGAGTTCTGTGCTTAAATAAACAGAATCTGAGGAAACAGATGCAACAGAATTCCATCTCAGGAGCACCGTGCCCTGCACTGAGTCGTCATTATGCAGGCTGCTTAACCTCTGCTCCTCAGGAAGAGAGATTAAGGTGCCTTTCTGTCGTGGTCTGGATCTTTTTAGTTTTGGAAAAAATCTGCAGTGCAGCTGCTTACTGGCCTCACAGAGGCATTATAAGGCTGAATTAGCAACGAGTTATATTTATAAAGGGCTTTGAAAATGAAGGGCCACTGTATCCCTGGCATAAGTTGGCACAAGTTCATTGTCATCTATAGAGCTGTCATTGTGAAATGCTGCAGTCCCTGCTCACATATTACTCCCCATTTTTCTGAAGAGTCCCTTATTCTGTGGGTGCATCTACACTGCAGAGTTCTAACGCAGGCCAACCCCCCTTCCGTCTACACACATTGCACGCTAACCCTGTCCATCACATCTCACACTCCAGTGTGTCTATGTTGGCTGTACCCCAAGTCTGGATGGTGGGAACGTCCTTTAGAAGGTTGTACTTCAACTAGATAATATTCTAGAGGGCTCTGCCCAGCAAATCCTACTTATTTTCAGATTTATTCAGGGCCGGATTAACCTTTTGTGGGGCTCGACGCCAAACATATTTGTGGGCCCTCATGACGGCAATGGAGCGTGGTGCGGAGGGGCCGGCCCCCGGAGCGAGGGGCCGGCCAGGGGTATGGCATGGCAGGGTTGGCCCCGCTCTGCCCAGCCCAGTGTGAGGGCACTATTTACAAACTGGCAGTTGGCAGATGCACAGTCGCCCGCCCGGCTCTGTGCTGACAGCGTGCCCCTTCCCCTCACAGAGCGGGCAATGCCGCACCACACATCCCCCTCTCCCAACACCGTAACACCCCCCCTTCCGGGGCAGCCTGGCCCAGACCCAGCTGCGGACCGGACCCAGGTGCGCCCCAGACCAGCCCGGACCCAGGTGCGGCTCGGGGCAGCGCAGACCCAGGAGTGGCCTGGACCGGCCCAGACCCAAGCACGGACAGAGCGGCCCGGCCCAGCCCAGACCCAGGTGCGGCTGGAGCGGCCAGGCCTGGCCTGGCCCCAGGTGCAGCTGAAGCAGTGTGGCCCGGCCCGGCCCTAGCAGCAGTCACGGTGGCATGGACCCAGGCGTGGCCGGAGCGGCCTGGCCTGGACCCAGGCACACCCAGGGCGGCGTGGCCTGGCCTAGCCCCAGACGCAGCCAGGGAAGCACAGCACAGCCCCAGTCCTGGCCTGGGTGGCGTGGCACGGACCCAGGTGCAGCTGGATCACCCCTCCCCTGGCCCAAACCCAGCCCTGGCCCGGACCTGCTGGGGCCAGGGAAGTGGTGCCTATCCTGCAGCCCAAATCCCGGAGCTGCCACGGCAGGGAGAGGCCCCTCTCCCTCACAACCCAGGTGTTACTGCGGGGAGAGAGAGCTGGGCGGAGTCCTCTCTCCGTGCAGTAGCCCCAGAGCCCCATCCTGCACCCCAAGCCCCTCTTCCCCTGTCCTACCCCAAAGCCCGCACCCCCAGCCAGAGCCCTCACACTCCTGCACCCCAACCCTCACATATCACTTCCATATTGGTGCACGTAACAAAATTAATTCTGCACATGGGTGGGAAAAATTAGTGGGAACACTGCCCAGTACTGACCCCTGGGGCACTCTGCTTGATACTGGTTGCCAACTAGACATCGAGCCATTGATCACTACCCGTTGAGCCCGATGATCTAACCAGCTTTCTATCCACCTTATAGTCCATTCAGCCAATCCATACTTCTTTAACTTGCTGGCAAGAAGCTGGCAGGGAGGGCCAGGGGGTGGAGAGGAGCCCTCGGCCAGCTGGTGGGCAGGCTAAGAGGAGCAAACGGTGGGTGGGGTGGGGGGCTGGTGGGGTCTCGGGGCACAGTGCAAGCAAAGCAGGCCGGGGCCTCTTCTGAGCATGGGCCCAGCTCCATGGAGCCACTGGTGCCATTGTAAACCTGGCACTGGATCTATTGGGCTGTGGGCCTAAGTGAGCAGAGTTTCTTTTGATTTACAAAAGTCCATTCTGTCCATTTTAATAAATTGCTGCATGAGGGAGCGAGGATTGGCATTAACAATGGATGACGCATGAAATCCAAATAACAACCCAAACCTTTGCCTGAAATGCAAACTGAACTGGAACCTCTTATGTGCATTACAATCCAATGCACTACTCATGTCTGCTTTTCTGGTCTGTGCCAGACATATACACAAGGTCTTTTAGAGAAAAGCCACCGTCCACACAAACAAGACAGCAATGGAAACCTCCCAAGAAAGACTGTTCTCCCAAGTTCTCTAGTCTGACTTCTCAAGCAAAGAGGTTTACAGGAGCATGCCAGTCAGCTGAGATTCTGTTGCTGCTAATTGGTTGTAATGCCGGGCAATAAAAACAAGAAGTCATTGACAAGGTAAGCAGCAAGGCTTGGGCCATGATGTTTTATTACAGTACTTGTTTGATCTCATGTGCAAACTGGGGCTGTTTCGAGTGCGGTGTTGTAGAACTGAACGAGCAACTGCTTCAGGCCCACAGGCAGTGCCGTACAGCTGTCACTTTGCCAAAGGGTGTTTACTGAGGAGTATTTCACGTACACAGGGGGCCCAATCTGGTTTTCTTTGCGCTCCAAATGGGGACGGGGGACTTGGGTTCTGTTCCCAGCTCTGTCCTGTGAGCAGAGCTGGTTGGGAAACCATTTAAAGAGAAAATGCAAATTCATCGAACCCAGAACATTTTGAATCACAGGCAGGGTTCTGATGGAACCCTGCTTGGCTTCCTAGTGGGTTGATAGGGAGCCCAGACTTTAGTGCCCTTGGCAGCACCACCACCATTCCGGGGCGTCAGGTTTCCTTCCAAGTGCTGAAAAGCATCTGTGAAACTGACAAGAATCATGTCTATTTCAGTCAGCAGCCAGTGGGCTCCCAGAGAGCAGGTTTCATTTCAGGAACACCATGTGTCAGTGCAACTTTTTTGGACATTATGGTTCATGGGAAATTTAGAAAAAAGTGGGTTTGTTCAGATTCGGAGTGAAACCAGATTTCAATAGGTCAAATTTCTTGTAATCTGGAAATTCTGAGTTTGGCCGGCTCTAGCCGTGTGAAGCCTAGGGCAAGTCACTTCTTTTCCCCGCCCATCTTCTCTCTGTCTTGTTTACTTAAGGCAGGGCAGGGGCTGTCTGACTGTCTGTATCCTGGCACAATGGGACTCTTGTGGTGTTTAGATGCTGCTGTAATTATTAGAACTGGGAGCACTGGCTGTTGGGAGTCTGAAAGGACAGGAAACAGGAAGGAGCAGGGAGGAGCTGAGGAGGCTGGGTGAGAGTTACAGAGGGTGCAGCTACAGCTTGGTAAAGAGGTTTCTACTGTAAAAATAAAGTCCTGTTGAAGCTTGTTAGTACCTTGCCTGGTTGATACAACATTTTGGCGACGAGGATGGATCTTCTGCCTCTGAACCCACCTGCACCCTTTCTGCAAAGCCCAGTTGGGCCTCCAATTGCTTTTAGTGTCTGGATCCATATGTTTGAGACTTATCTGCTTGCAATCAGTGCTACAGATACAACGACTCTCCTCTTGGTTGGGGCTACAAATAATGAGATTACAAGGAGCATTCTCATTTCTCAGGAGCTCTCCATCTCCATGTCGGTTCTACACCTCATGGAAGTTCCTGCAGCTTCAGTGCTGGAGTTACTCCTCTACGTGGGTCCTGCGTTAGGAGACTGGTCAGACCAGCTCTTCCAATAGGCTGGAAGGAGGGGAAACACCTTGTGACAACACCCATTGGTGATCCGATCCTCCTCCTCCCCATGGATGGGTCTGTAACAGATGAGGGTGATTGGAAGCGTGGTAGTCTTCAGAGATGTAGATCTAATCTTCCAGCCTGATGAGTGATGTATCCATTTCAAAAGGAAGCCATGCTAGTGTAACACCGACAGACCCTGGTTGTTGGCGGGCAGGATTGAACCTGGGACCTCTGGAGCTAAATGTATAAGCCGCTACTGCAATAGCTAAGCGCTACATGGCTCTCAGCTAAGGCTGTAGAGCAGACTCATTTTATATCGCTCTCTAAGTGGTCTCGGTGCCACTTCATGGGACAGAACACCACACCCAGGAGGTGTGGGGGTTACACTAGCATTCTACTTGGCTGAACAACATCCAGTCAGGAGGGCATAGTGCCCAACTGCTGTGCTGATAGGCAGCTGTGCAGTGCCTGTAATAGCACATTATGTAGCTGCTAGTGAAGGGGATGATCATGTATTCCATTTTGATTCAGTGGCAGGGAAGCCTTTGCAGGGGCGGCCGTCCTGAGCCTGAGAAGTAACCAGAATCTACCAATGTACATTGCCAAAGAGTCACAGTAATATGTAATGATTATATACGTATATGTGTGTGTGTGTGTATATATGCACACACATAATCATTATATAATTTGACAATGGATATTAATTATACATGTATAATATATAGTTAACGATAATAAAAATGTAACCTTTTACTTAGTGGGACTTCTGGCAATCTTTGCTTTCAACAATTCCCTTGAAGTTTGGTTTGTGTTCAGTTGTGCTCACGCACAACAGTTCTCTTAAATGGCTGTCTGTCCAAATGGATTGGTGCTTGGATTTTACGTTTGTGTGTCAAGAAAACAGACTCACAAAGATAGGTCGAGGCAAACATCGCGATTAATTTTAGGGCTGCACCTCTGATGTGGGGTATTTATCCTTTAGTACAGATTTCCAGAAAGTAAGGGTCCCCTCTGTCTTCTGAACAGATTTCAATCTGTCATCTTCCAAAAGTTCTATTATTTCCATCTGGGATGTTGCTTCGTCGATGACTAAAGGGGGCTTCAGACAATCGGCTTCACCACTAAAAGGGTCAATTAGAAATCTGATTTGAGGTCTTTTCTGCTGCAAATCTTGGAATCTTTCCTCAAAACTGTCTTTAATCACACTCGCATATCTAGTTGTGCTCAGTTTTAGGGGTTCTACTGCTGCGTCTTCTTTTGATCTAGCTTGAAGTTGTGACATTGAGGGAAAGTGTGTCAGCATTTGTCTGTGAAACAACTGCAGTTTGTTCATGAATGCAAATATGCTTTGCACTAGATCAGACAGCAAGTGGAATTTTCCTTGTAAGTCCGCATGTCTCCAAGAAGTGACCTCTAGAACCCACCCAGGATCTGTAAGTTCAGGGTGTATACTGTGCTTCTCCTCCATAAACATTTTTGCTGGTTCCAGGAGCTCGAAAAAAATGGGAAATAACTTTACCTCTCGAGAGTCATCAAACTGCGCATGAAATGGCAAATCGGCAGGGGAGTTGTCTTCATCCAGTTCTTCAGTTAGATTTTGAAATTGTCTGTGACTGAGTGCATTTGAGAGAATGAAATTCATAATGTGCAAGACAGGTTTCATGACATGATCAAATTTGATCTCATCAGACTTACAAAGCCCTATAATCCATTCACAGATCCCCACGTGGATGGAGCCCCGTCCTTTGCAATGGCAGTGAGCTTCTGTAAAGGAAAGTGGTGTTTCACAACTAACAACATCAATGCCTCCTTTAGATCTCATCCATGAGTTCTGTCCTTTAGTAGCACGATATCAAGGAGTTCTTCCCTTACAACACAGTCGTCAGACACAGTCCGGACAAATACCACTAATTGAGGTTTGTCCTGTGCATGACTTATCCAAAGCGATGCTCAAATACTCTCACTGATGAAGTTGCAAGTGCAGTTGCGATTTGATGTCACTGTTCAGGTCAGAGATTCTGCATTCTGTTGTGTGGCATGAAAGCTGCAGGCCAGAAATTTTCTCCTGTAGATTCTCATTCTCTGGTGACAGGATTGAAGTCACATCGGTGAGGCACGTTTTTATGAACTCACCTTCAGAGTAAGGCTTTTTCGCATGGGGTATGTGCCAGGCCACATAATAGGAGGCTAATGTTGCAGTCTGCGATTGGTTGGCAAATCTACTGAAGAACTGGGCTTCTACATCTGTTTGGTTTTTCAGAGTTTTGAGTTTTAAAGTGCGGAGCTCAGAACCTTGTGGGAATTCTTGATCCACATGTGCACGGCTACAAGTGAAATGACGCTGAAAATTTGAAGATTTGAACTGAGAGATTCACGTCTGGCAAAGAAGACACATGGCCTTATCATTACATTCAATGAAAAAGTACTTATTCTCTCACTCCTGTTGGAAGCCTCAATTTTCATCTATGTATTTTCTTTTCTGTTTGCACTTGCCTTTCAGTTTTATATGGTGTCAAGAAAAATTTTGGTTAAAAATTTCCACACTAGCTAGTCACCGTGTGCTGTATTCAAGGAGACACTGGCACTAACCGGGGGGTGCTGGACCCCTGGCTCTACCTCAGGCCCTTCCCCCCACTCCGGCCCTTTCCCCAAGTCCCCACTCCCACTCCGCCTCTTCCTGCCCCATTCTGCCTGTGACGGGTTCGATCACAGAAACCCCCTTGGGACTGCCACCTGATGTGCTGAGACTACCTCTGAGCCTGTTTTCCCTGCCAGCTTGGGACTTCAGAACCCTGTCTTGTTGAGCCAGATACGCTAGCCTGTTGCAAACACAGACCCAGGTCTGAACCACATTCCCCAAAAGCTGCAGACTTCACTGAAAATAGCTTAAGAAGTGCTCCTGTCTCTAACACCCAGATACCCAGTTCCCAATGGGATCCAAACCCCAAATAAATCAGTTTTTACTCTGTATAAAGCTTATACAGGGTAAACTCATAAATTGTCTGCCCTCTATAACACTGATAGAGAGAGATGCACAGCTGTTTGCTCCCCCAGGTATTCATTACTTACTCTGGGTTAATTAATAAGCAAAAAGTGATTTTTTATTAAGTATAAGAAGTAGGATTTAAGTGGTTCCAAGTAATAACTGACAGAACAAAGTAAGTCATCAAGCAAAATAAAGCAAAACAAGCAAGTCTAAGCCTAATACATTAAGAAACTGCATACAGGTAAATCTCACCTATAGAGATGTTCCAATAAGCTTCTTTCACAGACTGGACTCCTTCCTAGTCTGGGTCCAGCAATCACACCCTCTTTGTTCACACACTGTCCTTTGTTCCAGTTTCTTTCAGGAATCTCTTGGGGGTGAAGAGGCCATCTCTTAAGCCAGCTGAAGACAAAATGGAGAGATTTCCAGGGCCTTTTATATTCTCTCTTTTGTGGGTGGAACCCCCTTTGTTCTTCTGTGCAAAGTCACAGCAACAAGATGGAGTTTGTAGCCACCTGGGCAAGTCACATGTCTATGAATGATTCAGCTTTTTGCAGGCCAATGCCATTGTTTACATGTAGTTTGAAGGTTCCCAGGAAAGCTCAGATATGGATTGATGTCTTCCAAAGTCCATTGTCGGTTAAGTGTTTCTTGACTGGGCACTTACTGAGAACAGTCCTTTCTCAAGAAGCTGACCAAATGCTTCACCGAGGCTACTTAGAATCAAACACATTGAGATACAAGTACATAGCTAATATTCATAACTTCAAATACAAAAATGACACATATACAAACAGCATAATCATAACCAGCAAACTACAACCTTTCCATAGACACCCCACTTGAGCTCCTCTGTACAAGACCTGGTGCAACCATAGGACCCTGGTTGCAACAATGATCTATACGGTCACAGTTCATGCCAATAATGTCACACTGCCCCCGTCCTTGAGTGAGCTGCGTCCTTGCCCCTGCCCAGGGAGGGAGGGGAAGGCGCTGATGGGGGGGAGCACCGGCACGTGGGAGGTGCTGGGGGAGGGAAGGAGGGAGGGGTGGAGGCTGGTAGGGCTACTGGTGGGTGCTGAGTACCCCCCATTGTTCCCCCAGAGTCGGCTCCTGGCAGAAGCTGCATATTACCTTCTGAAGAGCCACATGCTTTACAGCTTCTTTCAGCAGAAGCTCAAATCTGCTGTGTTGAGGGCATAATGCTAAACATAGGGCAGGAATGAATGAATCCTAGAAACATGGTAGTGACTAGGGCTGGACAAACTTCTTAATATCCAGACAAACATAGCTCCCTTTTCTATTTGTGAATGATTTGCAAACACTTAGGCTTTTATGAACGGGTGTGGTGTTTGAACAGTTAATGCAAACATACTCCAGTCCATGGATGGCTTGCGAATCATTCACCTTCCCTATTGCTTTGATTATTGACCATTCAAACTTGCTATTCACACTGAGTCATGTGGTATACTTTCTGTGCTGATCTGAGTGAATTCTAAGCCCACACAAAGCTTTTCGAGATATCCTTGCAAATACTCATGGGAGCATACCCATGAAGTCTTCCTGGCACACTGACCTGCCAACACTCTTGCAAAGAAAAATTCACTTGTGCAAATATCCAGGGTAAATAAAAAGGGTCACGGAAAGAAACTGTGAGTTCATGTAATTGTTTGGTCAAATCAGCATTTGCAAATTCTTCTTTGCAATGTTTCCCCCAGCTCAGGTAGTGACTTCAAGCAAAGCTGGTGGAATAATATTGGTTGAATACATCAAGTTAGGGGGTTTGTTGGCTTCATGAATTCTATGTACAATAGATCTGTTAGATAATCCGTTTGGCAAAATATTCTACAAATATTACAAGCAAAGTATAGGAAGTATATGATGATGTATACTGTATAGATCCTCGGTTATTATGATGGATAGATGGAGTATTCAAGCTTAGAAATGGGCTACTCATGTCACACAATTTTGTTTTTGGCCCTATGCTAAGCTCTTAAACAGTGGCTGACTTTTGGACTAATTTTCCTGCTCCCACATTGCTGTATGACAAAGGCGTGTAAATGTAGAGCGTGTGAGGAGATAGAAAATGCATTCTACATTGAATTGCAGGCTACGTGTATTTGATCCTGGAGATGTGTATTGGACAGAAAAGCTTTGAATTCTCACTACCGTTCTGGATAACTGAATCTAACTGAAGGCAAAGTCACAAAATGTTCACAGCTGTATATCTAGGTCATGCTAAGCAGAATGAATGTGACGACACGTGCTCAGCTGGAACAGAATGAAAGTGTGCCTGTGCGATAGTTGAAGAATATTCTAAATATGCATAATCACGACTCTGCCACCTAGGTTGAGTCCAGCCTACCGAGGTGTGTGCTAGAATATTCAAATGCTTGCTAAGGCACCATGGAAGAAACTTTCATTTTATAGACTATGGTATCTCAGGCCTAGGATCACTCCTGGGGAAATGTGGTGTGTAGTAGTGGTTGAAAGACTGAGGGTTTAAACCACTCGCAGAACGTCCATGACACACTTAATTCCAAGCGTGACATTGGGAAGAGGGGTTAGAATGTTCAAGTGGAATAAAGTAACGAGTGCAGCCATGCTTAGCGCCCAGGAGCCGAGCAGCAAAGTACTCTGGAAAGCTTGGTCTGGTGGCAGATCAATGGAACAATAGACTGGTGGACACAGCCCAGCCTTTTGCTTTCCTCCCTTCCCCTCTATACCCCTTCTGCCCATCAGAGTTGGCAGCAACAAGGGCCTTTTCAATAACGCAATGCAAAACCGACTCAAGCCCCCATCCAGTGACCTGGGACAATTACCTACCACTCCCCTCGTTGCCTCTCAGAGGCAATACTTCCCCTCTTGCAAGCACAGAGTCTGAGTGTAGCAAAAGCCTTTTAATAAAGGAGGGAAACAATGCGGCATTATGTTGGGGAAACATCACAAACAGGTCTCATAACACAAACCGTGAGCAAAGATCCACCCCCAAGCAAGTTGGGCAGTGTCCTTTTCCCCTCAGGGTCTTAAGTCCAGCAACCCAATAGTCACCCAACTCACAATTGCTGTCCTTGGTCAATGCAGCTCCAGAGTTCAGAAGTTCATCTGCAGAGTTCACCTCCTAGCCTGGGTGGAAGGGGTGGAGAGGTATGGGGGGCATCTTACACTCTCCGCTGCTCGAGCCCTCGGCGGCCGATTGCCATACCTCTCTGTGGGGTTCTGCTCCAGTCCTCTCCGCCAGACACCCAGCTGGCCCCGCCTCTCTGCTAGCTGCTCACCAATAGGTCTTCAGGCTAGGCGGGGTGGGTGTGCCCATGCAAATGAGATCAGCCCCTGAAGTACTTTTCCATGGCTCACCACCAGATGTCAGGGGAGAGCTCATTCTGACTCTGCTTACACCTCTATGCCAGGCTGTAATGGGTGACTACAGAGGCAGTGATAATTTCAGAATTATTCATGTCCTATTTCCCTAGGGTTCAGTAAGAATCTCAGGGTTTTGCTTTTAATGTCATTCCGAGCTTTAAACGCTGTTGACCAATCCTCAGTTGTGGAAAAACTGCAAGCCGATTAGTGTTACTATGAGCTACAGGGCCTGGAAGGCCTTTCTTGAGAGAAGTCTGTGTTCATTGCTTAGCTTATCTTACCACTTGGAGAGTAGGCAGAGCAGTTGTAAGAGGAGAGATTGGTCTCCCTGCTGCCTGTCTCTGCTGTCTGCAGAGAGCTCCCTGCTATGCTGTTAACAAGCTGTTGTATCATCATGGCTGACTTGCAACTCCAGTCTTGAGTGCCTTTAACTTAACTAGCTCTAGGACTCCATTCCTCTCCGGCCCATGGAAAGGTATGGAGCTTTGAGTAGGTTTAATTTTCCTTTAATAAATGAAAAGAATGTTGCTGTATTCTGCAGAGTCTCTGTGCTTTGGGAATAACGCAAGCAAGGGAGGTCATCTTAATGGGAGCCGAATCCTATAGAAGAGACTGTAAATGGGAGAGATGGAGTGACCTTGTCTGTTCTCTGGCTGTGTCCTGTGGTATGGCTCAGGCAGAGAACTCCTCAGCATTCTGCAGTGGACTCAAAGAACATCGGGAGATGTTGACATACACCTGCCAGGCTGGGAGACTGCCAAGAAGTGCAGAGCTCAGGTGTATTGAACAGTTTAATCATTAATCTGCTTTAATGAGCAGGTACCTCCAGGGTGCTTAATACAGGGTTGAGCCAGTCTGCAGGAGCAGGCAAGCAACTGATCTGGATTTTTGCTACTCTTGTCTGACTCGTCACTCTCTCCTCAGTGTGCTGTACTCCCTCTGCCCTCTTTGTGTGGATGATCCCTGCTCTGCATAGGCATGTACAGTACCTGGCAGTGTTTCTGAGATGGCGTCATCAGAGTTGCAGTCCAGCTGCGGGTTTCCTATCTGGGAGTAGCTTGTGGCTAGCTGATCCAGCTGAAGGCTGCTAGTATAATTCTTTGCCTTTCCAAAGGGCCACTACTAGAGAAAGGACACGTCTGTTCTTCTTCAGTGACTGATTTCTGAATAACCATGAGTCACTTCTGAGACCTGGACAGCAGTCTTGGAATGAGATCTGTGGTTAATCAGCCAGACACAGCTGGTTGTTGATTACTTCTCCACTGATGGTACTCTCAAAAGGCAAGGTCCCAGATTCTGCTCTCAGTTGTACTGGTGATGGAGTTACTCCAGATCTACTTTGGGGTAACAGAAATCAGGATCTGGCTTGGGGACCTTGAGTCAAATAAATAGTCTGGACTTGCTGTAGATCAGGGGTTGGCAACCTACGGCATGCGTGCCAAACACGGCACGCGAGCCGATTCTGAGCGGCACGCAGCTCCCTGCCACGGTCCTGGCCCCCAGCCCCACTCAGCCCCCCCGCTCACCGCTCTCCCCTGTGGGGGCAGGAGGCAGAAGCTTGGTTCTGCGGCAGCCAAGCTTTCCCCCTCCCTCGCTTCTTCCCCTAGTGTGGTGCTTTCCGACCCCACCTCCTCTCCGTCCCTGGCCAATCAGCTGATGGCCCTAGCGAGGGGGAGAGGGAAGAGCGGCAGCGTGCACACAGCTCCGTAGAGGACGCAGAGAGAGGTAGGGATGGAGCCTGGGGGAAGGGGGTGGAACAGGGCATATCCCTTCCAGCCCCCTGCCCTGAGCCGCTCAGGGCAGGGGGCTGGGAGCACCCCCACGAGCCGAGCACCCCAGCCTTCTGGCCTGCACCCCCCACCCCTCTGCCCTGACCCCCCCACCCCAACACACAGCCAGGCCTTGCCCTGCTCCCCCACACACCCCCAGCCCTCTACCCTGAACCCCCCACACTCCAACACACACCCAGCCTTCTGCCCTGCACCCCCATACCCCCAGCCTTCTGCCCTGAACCCCCCCACCCCAACACACACCCATCCCTCTGCCCTGAACCCCCCCCCCCACAGCCTTCTGCCCTGCACCCCCACACCCCAACACACACCCAGCCTTCTGCCCTGCACCCCCAGCCCTCTGCCCTGAACCCCCCCACTGCAACACACATCCAGCCTTCTGCCCTGCACCCCCATACTCCCAGCCCTCTGCCCTGAACCCCTCACACCCCAACACACACCCAACCTTCTGTCCTACACCACCCACACACCCCAGCCTTCTGCCCTGCACCCCCTCCCCCAGCCCTCTGCCCTGACCCCTGAAACACCCACCCCCAGGTCTGGGGTCCCGGCCGCAGGCCCTACTCAGCCCGCTGCTGGCCTAGGTGAACAGAACCCCAGGCTGGCAGCGAGCTGAGCAGGCTGGTGGCGTAAGATCAGCATTTAATTTAATTTTAAATGACGCTTCTTAAACATTTTGAAAACCTTGTTTACTTTACATACAATAGTTTAGTTATATAATATAGACTTCTAGAAAGAGACCTTCTAAAAACGTTAACATGTATTACCGGCACGCGAAACCTTAAATTAGACTGAATAAATGAAGACTCGGCACCCCACTTCTGAAAGGTTGCCGACCCCTGCTTTAAAATAATGACAGGAGGTTCACTGTTCTCTTAGTCTCTCCATGAAAGAGGACAGGAGGTAAAAGCATGTAGAAGGAAGCAATAGCTGAGCAAGGTCACCGTGTGAAGTAAAACTGGGTGCTCAGGGACAGATTCTGGGCTGGTGAACTGGTATAGCTCCTGTGAAATCAATAGCCAGATGCTGCACAACATGACCTGGCCCCGAGTTAATAAGGAACATAAGAATGGCCATACTGGGTCAGGTAATGGTTTACCAGTATCCTATTTTCCGACAGTGGCCGGTGCCAGGTACCTCTGAGGGAATGAAGAGAGCAGGTAATCATCAAGTGATCCATCCCCTGGCTCCATGATGTATATTTCTATAGGTAAACTGGGGTGAGAGTCACTGTTTACATGGCCAGAACCTGACACTGGATCCAGCATAAAGCAGCAGCACAAATCAGACAGCCTGGCTCAATATCTGTTCAGAAAGCAGAGTTGTTTGGGAGCTCTGTAAGGCTGGCTCTGGCTTTGGGGTAAGGCAGGGTGTGCGGAGGTCTTGGGGAAGAGACACTGTCATCCTCAGTGTACTTGAGTCCTGGTATCCATTCTCTGAGGGCTCTCAGTGGGACAGATGAACGGGGCACTGTAATGGTTCTGACATGGGGAGGTGGGGGGGTCAGGAGGGACTCAAAGAATCCTCCCAGGAGGAAGGCGATTATTCCAGGCATCTCAGAGCCCTTCCCAAAGCCTAATTAAACCTCCTGCTATCTTTGTGAGGTAGGTAAGGGAGAGATAAAGGCAGGGCCCGACACCGCTGTGCATCTAGCATGCTAATTCTGTGCTGTCCGACTCTTCAGTCAGTCATTGCAGTCCTTTGAAATAGAGGCCGTAAGCCTGATCTTGTTGTGCTGTTTGAAGATGCTGATGAAATAGCTGCTTAAGGGCCTGACTGGAAGCCCATCAAAGTCAATGGGAGCCTTTCTGGGGACTGCGGCGAGCTTTGGAGCAGGCTCTAAATTCACATCAAAGGGTTTTTTGAATAACATGCAGAACGATATCTCTCCTCAGCAGGACTGTTGTTGCCGGTGTTCCGGTAGCAGATACTTCTGAAGTCAGTCCTATCTTGGAGAGTAAGGGAGACTTTATGCAATTGAATTACATTAATAGAATTAGCCAGTATAGCTCTCCAGTCTGCAGCCCTAGCCACCAAAGTACCCTGTGTTAGGAACAAAACACATCCACCCTCTGGCAAAGCAACTCGAGGGGCTGTTCTGAATCCATGACACCATAGAACATTGCTAACACGGAGGGTTGATTCTGCAAATAGCATCCCAGCTTGCCAAAGAATTAATCTTCTGGAATTGCAAAGTGAGACCAAACCGAGGCAAGGGGGATGGTCTTTGAAGGACAGACAGCAGCCACGCAATCCCACTTTCTGCATAAAGGCAGGGTCTTGTTCCATTGCTCTTGAAGGTGTTTAGTTCCACGGGAAGTAGCAAAATAACAAGCTTCCCCCCTCCTCCTTTTGCTGCTACGTCTAAAGAAAACTTTGCATTTTGTTTTTTGACAGAACTCTGTTTAGTTCTGTGACTGTGGTTTGAACCAGGCCATAGCTTCACCTACCTCCGCAGAATTTTTTTGCAAGTACTAAAGCAAACATCAACAAGCACAGTTCATTTCCACAGGGAGACTCATCTAATTATAACACTTCCCTGCAGGGGCCCTGTTATACTTTACAGCTACGATCTCTTTCATGGAACAGTGGCAGCAACCTGAATATGGAATTAATGTCATATCCTGCACCAGCGAAATCACTGGCAAAATTGTCATTAATATCGAAGGTCTTAATGTGTGTTTCTTGTATGTTCCCATATCTCACTAGATTTGGATTAGCCATGACCGTACACAAAACATATTTAAATAACAAAACCAGCCCATTTTCTTGACCATTTTAAAATTACTTAACTGACCCGCCCCGTCGTGTTACAAGTGAAATTTCTTGAAGCCAGCCTGATGTTACACTTGAAGTGCTCCTGTATAACTTAATTATGCACCATGTGCAAAGTACTTGGTCATTCAAAATATATGGAGAATACACTGCGGCAGGTTATAGTTTGAGATGCCGCATGTAGAAATGTCTTTATAAGGATGTGCCATTGATTTAGAAGGTTACTTTGATACCATCTCTGCCAGTGTGCTTGTGCCAGTTTCTGCAGCAATCATTTCAGATGAGATATTCAGAACCTTTGCTGTTGCTACAATTCCCACTGCAGTGTCTGAACCACTGAGGAATCGAGTAATGCAAATAGAGAAGCAAGTTCTTCTGCATGGTTATTGTCGCTATAGAAACCATTTGCTTAGTATCCATGTAAACAGCACTGGCTCCATCTAGGTATTTTAAAAGTCAAAATCTTACTTGAGCGACCTCTGGTGGCAATGGGTAAAAGTAGAGCAAAGTTTGTGTGAAATCAGTGAGAGAAGGTGGGTGAGGTAATATCTCTTACTGGACCAACAGTGCAAACAACAATGTGAAATCAGCATTACACTACATTGAAAAGAGGGTTTTTGTGTCAAGGAGGGGGGGATCAAAATCGGACTTATTACCCCCTTATTTTGGGGCATAAAACCCATACATTGTGTGTATGTTTCATGAAAAGGTTTAAAAAACAAAGAAATAGCACTGGGCCTACAATTTCCATGTACACAGTGAGTGAAAGTGGAGGAAGGACAGGTTACCACTTACTTTCGTTAGATCCTGCAGTCTGGAGGCTGCACAGGTATCACTGAAAGAATTTTTGATACCATATTTTTGTCTCCTGAGAAGCCATGCCAGGGTCCCAAGACACTGATTAAGAGCTCCATGTAAAGAGATGCATGGACAAGAAGCTTTATGGGTCCCATAAAACCCATATTGTTGAGTGCCATCTACTGGCACTTTATCTAGTAACTATCATGAGTTGACTTGGTTGTTCTCCCCCCCCCACCCCCCGAGGCTGCAGTTTGAGGGGGGTGGGGAGAAGGGGCTGGAGGGTTGAAAGAAGAAGGGGTTGTGGATGGCCACTGCTGTAGATCCAGAGGGGTGGAGCGGAGAGGTGGCATCAGAGACTTTGCAAAGCTCTATTCCAAGGCACCTCACAATTGCACAGGCATGCACCCGAGGAGAGGACAATGATGCAGACATTGGACCCTCTTCCTCTCACACCTGGTCTCACCCCCACAACTGCAGGCCTTAGTTGAGGCAGAGAAGTTTGTGCAGGCTTGGGGAGGGGGAGGGCTTGATGGGGGTGGAGCTGATAGAACAGGGGCAGCATTTCCGTTTAGTGTGTCCCATTGGGGAAGAATAACCCAAGTAATTGCCTCTATCAATGGAACTGGAAGGGGCAATTTGGGCTTTTATTACTGTTCACCCCAAGTGTTCAAAAATTGATTCATGCCCCAAATATCATGAAATTAGATAAAAGGAAATTGGGGAGTTGTCTGTATTTGCCTTCTGGTATTTGATCTCTTAGGGTTCATGTGTTTTCAGACTGTTCTCTGCAGACACATGTAGCATACGCAGGTTGTAATGTGCACAATCACACAAATTTGGCTGTTACTGCAGTGAAGCCCAATTGTATGGCTGTGCACATTACAACCAAAGGTTTCAAAGTAGCAGCCGTGTTAGTCTGTATCCACAAAAAGAACAGGAGTACTTGGGGCACCTTAGAGACTAACAAATTTATTTCAGCATAAGCTTTCGTGGGCTACAGCTCACTTCTTCAGATGCATAGAGTGAAACACACAGACAGAAGATATTTATACATGTATAAATGTGTCTGTGTTTCACTGTGTGTTTCACTCTATGCATCTGATGAAGTGGGCTGTAGCCCACGAAAGCTTATGCTGAAATAAATTTGTTAGTCTCTAAGGTGCCACAAGTACTCCTGTTCTTATTACAACCAAAGTGTACCACAAGGTGGCACTGTTAAACAGTGACAGAGATGCACGTATCTCAGAGATGCACAGAGCCAGAGATGCACCCATTCCTGCCTCCTCATAGGAGACCAAGGCTTCTGCAAACACCGGGGGTTCTACTCGCCGCAGCGATGCTGTGTAGCTTTCCAGTAACGACTCTGAATTTGTTACAGAGCAACAAAGCTGTCGACAGTGCTCGTTCCTCGCTTGCAGAAGCAACAAGTGAGTATCAAAGTGTAATGGTAAGGGGAGTACAACAGAGCTAAGGTCATGTAACATATCCATAAGAGTAGGGACACTTGCCTTACAAGAAAAATTAGCACCATGATTTGCTTTGTTTGCTCATGTCACTTGGTCCTTCTTTCCTCAAATAGCTCCGTTGTCTGCCTAATACGTGGGGTGGAATTGTGGCCATCCCAAATCAATGCACTTCTGTGCCTAGTTACCTCTCATCTTCCATCCTTTTGATGTGGCTGGTGGACTTGTTCCTTTCCTGCACTAACAGGGGTGTAGGAGCTAAGGAAGCAGAGTCTCTCAGGTTTCAGAGGAATGCATTTCATTGTATTAGTGTATCAGCGTCCGTCTCAAGGAACCTCTGAACTCTGTGTCTTCGCCCTACTTCCTGTGAGGTCCTTGCAGGGTCCACAAGATGGTGTTACTCTCCTCAGCATAAGTTTTGACTGTCCTGAAATCTGTGCATGTCTGATTACCCCAAGTGTCTCAGAGTTCCACCTGAGTGAGGTGCTTCTGTCCCACCTTTGGATCTGCAGAGTAAGAAGGTAACTGCTCCTTATCATTACTCAGGTTGAGTTGATTGAGAGTCCTGGGGGCCCAAGAGGGAGGCAAGGAAAGCACACGGGAGGGGAGAGTAAGATGTGACTGAGGAGGGAGAGCAGATGTGTCTGAGACACAAGAGGGGAGAAATATGAGGAGAGTTTCAAAGAGCAGGAAGGAGGAGACAATGATCTAGAGAGAGATGACCTCTTCACACTCACTGAAAGGGCTTGTTTTGCCTGGAAGATGTTTCCAGTTACAAGCGGTATATTTAAACCAGGATAGTTGTACTGGGATAATCCTACTGTGTGGACACTTGGGCAGGAATAAAAATGTCCACACAGGGAGTGGAACCAGTATAACTATAACATTTTAAATTCACACCCTACATTATACCGCTAGAACTTCCTGTGTGGACAAATCCTAAGAATAGTGGTATGAGTAGCAAACTACTGTAGCTGAGACACAGGCAGTCTCCAAATCCCCCTTTGCTCAGGGGCATCTGGCATTTGACAAACCAGCTGGTCTCTTCTATGCATGTTGTTTAGTTACTTACTCAAATTTTCTCTCCCACTAGGAAATTGCCTCACACACTGGCAAAACCCAGGGACCGTAATCTTATAAACAACATATATAGTTGTACAACCCCTTGATGCTCTTCACAAACACTAATGGATTCCATATCACTGCACCCCTGCAAGGGAGGTAGACGAGGTATCATCCCCTTTTTTACATATGGGAAAATAGAGGCACAGAGACTGACTCATCCAATGTCAGCCAATCAATCGCAGAACCTGGAACAGAAGCCGGGTCTCCTGCCTCCTAGCTCTGTGCTTAGCCATGCTCCTACTATAAACAAATACAGGTCTTGCTTCTTAGTCCCCTTCCAGTCAGCCCTCTTAGAGGCAGCCCTGTTATGTGATTGCTTGAGCAGAGAAGCATTAAACATGAACATCAGAGACTGAATTGACGTGATGAAATGTTTTACTACTGGCTTGCTGGTCGCCGGCAGGTACCAGTGTTAGCTCACAGTTCAGAAGGGGATAATCATTCTCTGCTGGTACCTAACAGATGGCAAACACTGCAGGCTGTCCTGACACCTGCCCACTTCTCTAGCCGGCTCAAATGGCACAACTTGATTCTCCGCCATCTTTTCTCTCAGAGCATCATCCACCTGCATGGGGTACTGATACCTGAAACACCTCTACCCCTCAGCACTGGTAAGTGACGGGCAGGATGGATAGTCAGTATATCCAGGTTTAATTACACTTGTAGACTGGCCATCTTTAGTCCTGCTCTCTGTTTTCAGATGGGATGAATGGTGGGGACTGAATTCCTCTCACACCCCAGGTTCCAGGCTGTACTATGTGACTAGAAAGTTAGTAGACCAGTAACTTGTGGTCGTACTAAAGCCATATTTCTTTAGAAAGGCATCTGATTTCGATTGTAAGACTTCCAAGTTGACAGAATAGCATTTAAGGTCAATTTCCAAGTGAGATTTCTGTACAAGCTAAAGAAAGAAAAACTCTCCTGTGTGCAGCATAGTGATGGATGGAGCCGTGTGTGAGGAAACTGAGTTTGCAGGAATTTAGAAATGCCATCCATTTTTCTTCCCCCCCACACCCTAAAAAAAGCCATGCACGCTTCTGCTGTGAGTCCCCACTACTCTTCAGAAGACAGTACTGTGCATTAGGACTGCCTGTGAAGTGTGCTCTGACCAGAAACTCTTGTAAGGCATGTGGATTTTTTGTTAAATGCCGAGGATTACCGTGCAGGCACCTCCTATAGTTGGGATACTGTATCTAAGATGTCAAACTTTGGGAAATCGGGACGGAGGCTGCTGGGATAAGACTAGAAATGTCTATTTAAGGAAAACTCTACACTATTGTGTCAAAAACAGAGGCCTAGATTAAGGCTGATTGATTCATAGAATCATTGATTAAAGCCAGGAGGAATCCCTGTGATCATCTAGTTTGACCTCCTGTATAACACAGATCATAGAACTTTGCAAGTTCATTCCTAGAGCAAATCTTTCAGAAAAAAACCATCCTTTCTTGATTTAAAATTTGCCAATGATGGAGAATCCACCACAAACCTTGGTACCTTGTTCCAGTGGTTAATTATCCTAGACCCCTCTAAAAACACACCTGTTTGATAGTGATTCCCTATTTTGAGACCTATCGTCCTGTTATGAATCCATTTGAGTGCCATGTTAATTTTATATTCTAGTTTTTAATCAAAATGTTGTGCACTACTAAGTCATATACTTTACAGAAGTCTATTACATCAACACTATTACCTTTATCAACCAAACTTGTTGTCTCATTTTAAAAAAAAGATATCAGGTTAGTTTAACGGGGTCTATTGGCATTAGTTGTTACCTGCTTTAATTCTTTATTAATACACTCCTGTATCAGCTGCTTTGTTACTTTGTTTGGGATTGATATCAGACTGACAGGCCTATAATTACCCGGGTCATTCCATTTACCCTTTTAAAATATTGGCACATCAATAGCTTTCTTCCAGTCTTCTGGAACTTTCCCAGCACTCCCAGACTTACTGAAAATCAGCATTAGCAGTCCACTGTGCTCCTCAGCCAGCTGTTTAAAAACTTTTGGGTGCAAATTATACACACCTGCTGATTTTAGAAAGTCCAACTTTAGTAGCTGCTGTTTAACATCCTCCTGCGAAGCTAGAGGAATGATGAGTGTTATCATAAGATGAGACTACATCTTTTTTTCCCCCAAATACAGAACAGAAATATTTATTGAATGCTTCTGCCTTTTCTGCATTATTATTATTACTTATTAAACCATTTCAATCTAGTAATGGAAGAGTACCACTGTCAGGATTCTTTTTGTTCCATATGTACTTTAAAAGTTCCTTCTTGTTGTCCCTATCTCTGCTGGCCACGTCCCTTTGCTTCCCTTATCATTTCCCCTCAATTCCCAGTTTCTGACTTATATTCATTACTTCCATTCATTATATATATATGTTTTTCTAGTTGCCTTCACATCCCATCTAAACCAGGTAGTTTTTTAACCAATATCGCCTTCTTCATTGATTGTGGCTTTTTGGGTGTCTGATTTTTCTGATTAAATTCTTCTTCTCATCTGACTTAGCTCAGGATTGTTTTCAGATTTGTGAAATTAGCACCAAGTATATCTATTATTTGTCTGGATTTTATTCTCTTTTGACACTATAAATGTAATCACTTCATGATCACTTGCCCCTAAACTACAATTAATTTTTCATTCTGTGATCAGTTCCTCTTTATCTGTCAAAGCAAGGGGTAATGTAGAATTCCTCTTTGTTGGAAACAACACTTTTTGACTGAGGAAATTGTCATCTATAATATTTAGAAATGCCAAGGATGTTTTAGTTCCTGCAGCATGAGACCTCTAGCATGTGCATATGATGGAGGATCCTGATACTGGTGACTTGGCAGGGACGAGTACTGGTAATAATAACCCAGTTGGTGGTGGTTGGTCATGGGATGAGACTGGGATTAGAAATGGTTTGAAATTTAAAAAAAATCAAAAGTTGCTTTGAACAAAAAAAAAATCATTTTGGTGGAAGTTTTTGGTTTTCAACAAACAGAAACCAGATTCTGTTTGGTAAAAATATTTCAGGATTGAGTAAAAATTTTCATTTTTTTCATCTCGCTTTTTGGTTACATTTTGGTTTTCTCCTTGTGTCTGGTCCTCCAGGTGGTTCAGGAGAGTATCAGATGACTGGTAGGGCTGGCAGTGATAAACGCGGGCCCCTTGCCATTAGCAATCCTGAAAAGGAGCTAGTCAATCAAGGATGTGGGTGTCCTGTCAGCACTACCATGCCTCCCACATGCACAGGCAGACTGCTGGGCTGGCTGAAAAAATCTGTAGGAGAGTGAAAATTGGAGCAGTGTGAACCAATGTAACTGAGTTGAGCGTAAGGGAACAAGAGGGATCTCACACTTCGGACTTTGGCCAATCCCACAGTGTTGATTACAGGGCTTGTTCAGAAGTGTTGTGATGAGCGGAACAAGCGTTTCTGGCTCTGGAAGGCCAACTCACGATTCCTGCAGAGAGGTGTGGTAGATCCCACTCCTCCTCTGCCAAGGATGATCCTCTTCTGCTGAGTTCCCTCCTTCCACTGCTGGTTCCTGCCTGCTCTCTCGTGTTGGGAGCTCAGGGCCAGGAGGCTCTAGCATGGGAACCTAGAGTGCCTCCCTCTGTTTAAGATATGAAGTTGGTAGCTGGGAGGAGGTAGGTCGGGGGTGGGGAGTGTGAAGCTGCCTGCTCCCTGGGAGGCAAAGTGAGGTCTTCAGTTTTGGGGGAAGGGAGGAGGTGGGATGGATCTAAGTTGCGATGGGAAGGAAAAGAGAGGCTATGGCAATACAGAATGGCAGGTAGAAGAGAGGGAAGCCAAATTCACCCACCTTAGAATCTGCAGAGCTATCCTGGGCCTTAATATGTGAAGTATTCAGTTCTCTTAATCACCCTTTATAGCCACTGTCCATGTGATGGAAAATTACTGCCCTGCTGTTCCCTCTTTGCCTTGTTATGGTACAAGCACTTTCATAAAGGTGCTTATCCACACTCCTAATGTGTAGTAATGGGATCACCATTTAAAAAAATCAATACAACCATCACATTAAAAAATCGGGGTTTATAGAGTTGTCTGGCAGGAGCTGTTTTTAATAGCTCTGTGTTTTCTGACATTTAAGACACCTTTCCCCCCAAAGCAACCATTCAGTGTAGGGTCTCTTATTATTTTTAAATATTTCACTTGGTACAGATTCCAGACTGGTAGATGGAAAGAATTATTATGTAACATACTCTTAATAGTGGAGGGCAAAGTTAGCTTTCCAGTAACTCTGAAAAATTAAATGAGAAATCAGAACTATATTTCCATTACTTAGTTTCCTGGGTTAATGGAAAGGCGGTCATGTAAGTTAGGGAGTGGTCAAATGCCAAGTACCCCCTGCAATACACTGTGTTTCAGTTGACTTGTAACTTCTGGACCATATAACTGGAGAGCTGAGGGGGTGATAGAATGATGAATATGGTCTTCTCCAGCTTGGCTGAAAACTCTGTTCAAAAGAAGGTAGTGATAGTAATGGGGAGAGAAGGATGGAGGAGATCATTAAAGGACAAGATGCTTCTTTGATGTCATCAAAGTCTTTATTCTTCTCTAATATACAGTCTGACATTTTCAAGGAGGAAAGCCACTGTCTATCTGAAGATCCCCGCAGGTTTCCACTTCATAACCCTTTCCTTCTCCCAGACAGTGAGGGAGAGAAGCCTGCATTACAAAAGGACTCGAGACTGTACCCCCCATTTCTGACACACTTTGATGAAAGAAGGTTGACAGTCAAGTTTCTTTTTCCTCATTTTCTAAGAAGAGGCTGTTCTAGACCCTCACCTGGAGTCCATCCCCCAGGAAATGACAAATCTCCTTGGGCTACCTTCTTAGGTTTTTTCCTGTCCTGAAATGAGACTAGCTCAGTTGAGTAACACTGGTGGAACCCAGAGCCCCGCTTCTGTCACGATCCTCATGAAGAGAGAGAAAAACA